>NW_007735273.1:45649-53377 GCF_000696425.1 Galeopterus variegatus | reverse complement strand
GGAGGAGCTGAGACCAAGGTAAAGGGCCAGCGGACCACAGGAGGGAAGCCTCAGGGGCGACTTCGGGCTGCTGAATCTCAGGGCACTGAGGAGCGAATCAGCCGCTTACAGAGAACTGTGCAAGGGAGGCCTCCTAAAGAAAAGACAGCCAGATGGAAATCTTTTCATCAGTATTAGCCTTAGACCTCTGACATTCGAACTTTCTTGCCCTTCCATTGTCAAATATTTTAAAATGCCAAATCATGANAAGAAACATATCCTCACACCCATCTCCTGCCGTGTTTTTAATTTAAATTCTGATATCTACAACAGCTTATTTTTTTCCTGAAAAAATTACAGCAAGAACTGGAGAAGGACACGCAGTGAAAGTGTTTTGTCCCTGTTTACGTGTTCATTCAAAACATATTCACTGAATGCCAACACTGCTCCATGCATGATTTCTACCTGAAATAGTCAAATGGTTTTTATTTTTTTATATTTATTTGTGAAAGCTTTCATTTAAGTATTGAAGCTTTTACAACTAATTTAATATACAACTTTGTCCATATATACTTAGGCCTTATTCCTGATTCATTCAACAAATGATAATAGAACACCTGCTAGAATGTGCCAGAACATTCTATGAACATTCCCTATTATATTCTTTTATGTTTGTGTCTTTGCCAATTAAATTATTAATCCATCTTTATATGCTTAAATTGCTGGTATTTTATATCTTGCTTCAGTTAAGGTTAGATGCTTCATTCAATTTTGTTTAATACATTTATTTTGAAACTACTCTAATGAACCTGGTTTCATTTCCATACCATTCTTTTTATTTCACAACTTCTTTTTAAATTTTTTTTCTCTATAATGCACACATATGCACACACCTTTGTGAAAACACAAAGGTGAACAAAGCAGGTGAAGCGCCTGCTCACATGGATCTTGCAATAGAATGGTAAAGACAGAGTACAATGAATTAAATGTGGGTACAATGTAACGCCCTGTGGGATGTACCCCTCAAATGGTTTTTAACACTTCAGTTCTTCACTGTTTAGATATCCAGGTAAATGAACCCCGAAGACTGATCTGGATTCCTGGAGAGAATCCATCTCGCCTCTTCAAGGGAGTCATCTTGCCCTTTAAGACGGTGTGGGAACCAGCACCGTGTCTGCAGCAGGGGAGAAACGTTGGTGAAGCTTGCAGGACATTGAGTTTTAGAGAACATGTTCTTGCTGGTGGGTCGATCCAGTCCTCTACGTTGATTCATCACAGAAATGCAAGGACACATGCTACCAAGATGTGGATTTTGGATGGAGTAATTAAATGTTCCGCAAAGTGTTCAAAAAATTAAAAAAGCAGAGAATGGAAAATTATATTGTTAAAAACATGAGTAGAGAAACATTTGTACCTTGAAGTGAACATTGGGGGATTAGACTGGCATTATGCTTCAGGACTAAAAAGAAAAATAAGAAATGATTCACTGTACACACCACACACACTCACACACACAGAGATTCTGTATGTGAAGGTTGCAGAGGGCAGGACAGAATTCAACAAGTTCTGACATGCCTTTGATGCTGAATATACATACAAAATACATGATGAGATCAATACCTTCAAAAAGACTTGAACTCAGGCAAAAACCACAGGATGACATCATCAGGCACAAAGGATGTGCTCCAAACAGTGGGAATGATGTGGGGAAAGCAGAGCATGAAGGGAAGATGAGACTGACAGGGGAGGCTTTGAGGAGGAGCTGAGACCAAGGTAAAGGGCCAGCGGACCACAGGAGGGAAGCCTCAGGGGTGAGCTCAGGCTGCTGAATCTCAGGGCACTGAGGAGCCAATCAACCGCTTACAGAGAACCGTGCAAGGGAGGCCTCCTAAAGAAAGGGCAGCCAGATGGAAACCTTTTCATCAGTATTGGTCTTTGACCTCTGACATTCGAACTTTCTTGCCCCTCCATTGTCAAATATTTTTAAATGCCAAATCATGAGGTGTAAGAGAATGCATAAAAACAAAATCACATGATTTATATTAAAACCTGAAAGTATTTGTAGTAGAAACTGCTTATGCTGGTTGCTACATTTTTATGAAATTAGGCTCCAAACTCTCTAAATGTATTTATTTGACACATTTTGTCATGTCTTCTTAATGCATCTGGTGTTTAATTTACTTTCTCTTCATATCAGGAAAGAAGACTTGAGCTTGCAGTTAAGGGTGGGGCTTGAAGTGAGACTATCCGCGGTAACTGGGGTCCATGAACTTGCATGGGGAAAAATAAATAAAAAAGAGTACATCTTTATTTTTACTAATCCTTAACCAAAAGTTAGGATTCCCATCAGTTATGAAGGTAGGAAACAAATCACCATACTATTAGCAATACTGTGACTTTGTCACTGGTAGAAATCACAGGGAGTCTAACCCATTAGAGTTGCTGAAGTTATCTTGAAATATTATTTATGCTCATTACTACTTCAATATTACATTTGGTATTAGACTTCCCCTTGGATATTCTTATTGAATGTATTAATGATGAAGTATGCATATAACTATATAATAATTTTAAAATATTTTAAATCTATTTTAATATAATTGATTTCCTTCTTAGCCCTATGTATTTTATTTTGTTTTATGCAGTTGAAGTATATTTCTGATAAGGGATCCAAGGGCCTCAGCAGACTGTCCCAGGGGGCCATGCACAAGATGGATCGAGAGCCCCTGACTTAGGGTCCATGTGTGGGTGTGACAGTGGTCCCTTCCTCCTAGTGTGGTGGCGATGATTAGATAAGCTAATATATGTCAGGCACTTAGAATAGTGGCTTGAGACACAGCTCCTTATAACTCTTGCTTATCACTGTCCTTATCACCTCAAGGAAAGACAGAGTCCTCATGTGCCTAATGCAGCTCTTTGAAGACATGCATATTGACTAAAATTCTCCATCTTTCTTAGAAAGGAGGGGTTTGATGTGATGGTGCTGACATCGTGTCAGTCAGGCCATATGTGAAAATACGTAAATGGTAAGAGAGAGTTTCCCATGAATCTTTAAAAAGGAAATCAGCTTCTTAATCAATTTGCTCAAAACCGACCTTTTTTATTCCTCCTACTAGTGACAAAACCTGTCAGACAAAGCAAGATAATAAAATAAATTCATGGCACAGACATGAGAAGTGAGCGTGTGATTTCTTTACCCTACGGTTTTTATCAAATCAAGTCAAGCTCTGTTTTTTTGATGTTTTTTTTTTCCCCCCACTTATCTTTTGTTGTCATAGTTGAGTAATCTAGCATGTAGCCTAAAATGTTTCGCATGATGAATTATTAAAAATCTTTAACTGTTGGACAACCTTACTGTGATATAAGGGTGTTTTGCTTGGGTTTGTTTTGTTATGTTCTTTAAAAAAATTACCCCTTGTTTTGCTGTGAGGGGAGACAGCTAATGAAAAATGGCCCTGAATTATTGTGAAACAATTGTCTGTAGTGTAATCAAGTCTGTTTCTGCCCTGCAACTACTCCAGGATATAATGATACATGTATCATTAAGCAGCTGCTCTGGATGCCCGAGGAAACTGGTGCAAATTTGTACCTATTGTTTCCTTTTTGCAGCCTCGCTTCCCCAGCAGCACCCACGTTCGCTCCATTCCCTCATGCTTTTTGGAATATGGTTGCAAAAGTTTTGTGAAATGCAATCATGTATCTTTACACATATAAATTTGTGCATATAGATACACACACGTGTGTTGTGTTGTGTGTTGTGTGTGTGTGTGTATGCACTTTTTTTTTCTTTTCCTTTTCAAAAAGCAACCACACAATAAAACAGTTCATTCTTCTGGGAACTTTTTGTAATCATGGAATGCATAAAGTAAGCTTTTTAGGATGGTGGTTTTTAACAGAGAAAGCAGGGGTGAAGGGAGAGTGTGTGACTGATGTTTAATTAGAACAAGCTTCTAAAATAAAGCAATTATTTGTTTAATGGCTGCTAAATTTTATGTAGTAAAAGGGCTCAAGCTTGATCTCTCTCCCTCGCTCTGTATGTGTGTGTATGTGTGTGTGTGCTTTTAATTATTAAGCAATTCTGAATGGGGTCCAAAGTATCATTCTCAGTACCACAGTCCTCCAACCCAGAGTGAAACAGAGTAGAAAAGTTTTAACACCCTCGTGATAATTATAGGTAACATCATTGTGTTTATAAGTGGTCACATTTATTTTTCATTTTCTGTGATGGTTCCCCTAATACCAATGTTACAGAAAAAAGTAACATGGGAAGGAGAGAGATCTAAATAAATTTCAAGTGTAAGAGATTTCTCTTTTCATGAGATATAGCATAGAACTTAACTATCAAGAGGTTTTCCATTGAATGTTTTATATTTGCCTGTATTTTCAATGTTATATGTCCAGAATTAATCAGGCATGTTCTCCATAACTAACATATGGCTAAAATATGTTTTATCTGTTTGCCATAAAATTAATAAAAGCATATGAATATATAAACAACTGAAAGCTGTAATCTGTTTAGTGGAATAACAAAGTAACTTGTTGTTAATAAGCACATCAACAAGGTGGTGCCAAGAGAGAACATTCAATGTGATATTTGTGCATAAGTATTTTGGGACAAATAGCATCCTCCTGGGGCAGATTTAACTTGTGCATTTTATATTTGTGTTTTATAACTGCAACAAAAGAACACCGATAATGTGTATTCAAGAGCCTTTCCATTTCTATAAATGTATGCATAAGCTCACAGGATTCGTCTTTCATCCATATCAATGGTGGCCCATTTAAACAATCATTTAGAACTGAGCAGTAACACACATTGGTGACAATATGGGAAATCAGACAATCATTTAAATGATTTGTATCCTGTCCAATGATTTTAAATCTCTAGATAGACAAATGGAAATCCTTTCAAAATGTAATCTAACTTTGAAGTACAAGGATACTCCAAAAAGTTCATAGAAAGTTCCATACTATCTTTTAATTCTATTTTTTCACAGACTTTTTGAAGTGCCCTTGTAGAATTCAATGTGGAGGTTCAAGAGGAGACAAGGCTTTCAGCCACATCCAGCTGAACTACAATTATGTCCTCAAGTATGATCCCATTGCAGAGAGTGTTATAATGTGTTCACACATTCAGCATCAACAATTATGACGAGAAACACTATTTCATTATTTTTTAAATAGTAAGATTCGGGCCGGCCCAGTGGTGCACTCAGAGAGTGCGGTGCTTGGGAGCGCGGCGGCGCTCCCGCCGAGGGTTCGGATCCCATATAGAGACCGGTCCGCTCACTGGTTGAGCGTGGTGCGGGCGCGACACCGATGGTTGTGATCCCATTACCGTTCACGAAAAAAGACAAAAAGGAAAAATAAAAAAATAAAAATAAATTGTAAGATTCACTAGTAAGGAACTACAGCACCGTGAGTCCAACCAAATTAAGTATATAGACTTCTAATACAGATGAGTAAGAAAATAGGCTTTAATACTTTCAGAAACCAAAGTGCTAAAACATGCTTTAAATTTAAAATTTAAATTTAACAATTAAATTTAAATTTAAGGTACATGCTTTAAATTGTTAATGTAAAGACCAAAAAACTAAGGGAAAATGGGGGTTGGAATGGGAGATGGTGTCAGAAACTTCTCTGTCCCACATGCACATTGCTCATGGTCAGAGCAAATGTTCAGCCTTTGGAGGAGCTTCAGCATGCACAGTTAGCATGTGAGCTGGACTTTGAACCAAAGGGATGGTTTGAGTTGGAGTTTCATGCTACGAGTGAATTGACATTTCAGGGGAATCTTATTCCAAATCTGTTACAATGCTCAGTTCACCTGAAGAATCAAAGCACTCACTTAATAGGTTTAAACCTTTATTGATGCAACGAACTTTTGATATATGTGTCAAATATTATAATTATAAATAAATTAGAGAAGAACGATTCCCCAATATCCTCCTTTATTAGGTTTTGCGATTATGACCAACTGATGGAAAAGAATACAGGATCTAGAACAGAACTTAACCATGCACCTCACCAAATTAATGTTTTAGTTTTATAAGTGAATTCAATAATTTACTAAAACAATAGATTTCAACAGAAAGAAGAGCACTTATGTGTACTAGTTGAAATTTATACATATATTTTTCTAAAATTATTGGCTAATAATAGAACTGAAATATATGCTCTGAATCAAACCTGACCCAATCCTGTCTCATTCTACCAAAATCTAGGTCCCAAACTATAAAAGTAAAATAATTAAGGGCAGGCATTAATAGCCTTGCTCTCTTCCTGAAGCCTACTGAAAGACGATGGAATGCCGTGTCGAATTAGCTGGAATGCCACTCAGATGTTATTAGAAGGATCGTGATGCTAAGATACATCAACATCCAATCTTTTGTGGTTTGTGGAAATGGAAAAACAAACACCAAATAAGTCCTGGTATTTGAACCACAGCAGGGAGAAGCATGTAGAAAATTCACCCAAGAAGGCAATTTGGCAAAGACCAAAGAGAACAAAGACACTAACTAGCCTGGGAACCAGGGTGTATTTGTGGCCAAGAGTGCCATCAGGAAGGCTTTGTTCCCCTCATAGAATTCGTTTCACGTGGTCCTAAATGAAAAGCCATATTTGTAGACAAATGGTACATTTCATAGAAATTACATCCACTATAGCTATGCAAGAGTTTCAATCTATCTCACCTAAGAAATCATGAATTTTAGTACTTTTTCACACAATCAATAAAAATTGTGGGAAGTGGAACATGGGAGTGCATAATAATCTTGCATCCAGCTCCTTGCTAGCTTTCAACAGCAACTATTCATCTTGTTGAACCTATAGAAGTGACTTGTTTCATCTGTACACTCCACGCACAGCTAAATATAAAATCAACTTCTATTTAACAAAGTGGACTAACAGCACGAGGCCTCTCAGGGTAGCCTGCAACCTTGGTGTAGCATTGCAAACGCCTGCAACATGTCAGCACAGAGGCCAAGCCATTACAATGTTGCTTAATAATGAAACTTTATTGATAGGTTAGCTAATAGGAATTTTCCATCTTAAGTTGCTGACAGACCAAGTTCTGGCTTCTTTTCCGAGTGCTTCCACAAATATTCTGTCATGTCTTGAAGTTCTTCAATTACTTACTCTGCTTATTGGAAATCAAGTTAAAATTATCCATTAAGCAAATGATTCATTCTCATTTAGATAAATAAGGAGTGTAACCCCTTTTACAGAAAGTGGGTGCTGCCCAGGTACGTTTCACAAGTCTCCACCTATTGGGCTGTTACTGCCTTTAATAAATGGAGCCTAGACTGTCAGCAAGTAGGAAAAAGGGCTGGAATGTGGACACCTCCATCAAAGAGTCTGTTTAACTTGATACAGGCATTATTTGCTGCTTTCAACCCTGGGGCAGCAATAGACAGCAAGAGTAGATCACAACCACTGTCACTCCGAAAAACCCATCTGGGCTTTCGAAGCCCATCAGGTCTCACAACAGTTCTCTAAATTGAAGCATAGTCACCACTATCACGTGCGTGGGTGTGTGCATACGTATGTGCATGCAAACACACACACACACACACACACACACACACACAACCTAGCTTTGATTCTCAGCCGTTTTATTTGTTTACCAAGAGTGGTGCTGTAGAAGCAGTGGGAATGTCCAACTGTGTTTCTAAAGAGGAGGCTTTCTGTGCCAGGCTCGACCTATTTCAGCGTGACAGCTGTAAGTAAATGTGAAGCTATTAGTAGCAC
>NW_007735273.1:42791-44075 GCF_000696425.1 Galeopterus variegatus | reverse complement strand
GTTGATTTAGATAATTGGATAGATGATATAAAAATGTCTTTTTGCATTTTTGTCTTTCTTTAAAATAGTTTTCATCCTATTTAGCTTTCCCCAAATATTTGACAACATTGAGCCATAGGTTTCCACCCTGAGACACTTTTGATACTTTGTTTTTGCTATTTGATTTTATTTTTATTATCAGCTCTTGCTTCTACCTGTACTTTGTGATTGTCAAATCTCTTTCTCAGCTCTGGCCATTCTCCTAAATTCCAGAACTGGAGATATCTAAATACTACCTAAACATCTTCACTTCATTGTTTCACAGGCACCACAGGTAGATTTCCAAGCCGATTTTTACCATCCACACCCATATTTTTTCTTGTAGGCATTATCTCAAATACAGCATTATTTTTTCTCCTGGAAAGTGAACATAATATTTCAGTCATCTCTGAGTTCTCCCTCATTTTACATGTAATTACTTAAGTTGCAGTGTTTCTTCCTCTTGCATATTTCTATACTTTATCCCCTTTGCTCCAAGCTCATTTGCAATGCTTAATTCCTTCTCTTACTCCACTTATTGCAGTAGCTTCCTAACACGGCTGTCCATCTCTAGTCCTTCTCTCTTCCAAATGCTACCAATTTTTTTCTTAAAATACACATGATGTGATGTTACATAGTATCCTAAAAATGTCAAGGGGATTTCTGTGTCTTACAAAATCTTTTATTTTCTATGAGAAAGAACAATTACTCTCCTCATTGGAAAAAAAAAAAAAAAGAACAAGCACACTTTAATATGATGCCTTTGGCATGAAAGGCAATTCCAGATAAAAGAGTCTTAGGCAAAAAATAAGAATAATTCACTGATATTACAGTAATTTATAATATAAAATTTTATTATATCCTTAATGGCTGGGTTAACAAGGCTTGGAGACCCTAGAATCTTAGAGAGAGAAAATAATCAAGAGAGGATAGAGCTGAGTTGTGAGAGACATGGCCCTCAGTAAAGAAGTACAGTTTTGAGAACGGGAAGGACANTATGGGAGTTGAAGGAATGTTTTCTTGGGTAAACTGAACTACCTGACCATCATCCTCCCCTGTTGATGGTACAACATAGAAAATTGCAATTGCCCCTTCACATCCTTTGCTATGATGTGGCTCCCTTTTACTTATTAGAGATGGGCTATTTAAAGGTCTTCCCACTGGAAGGAGAACTCTGGTGGCCTCACAAGGACTTAGAGGACAAATACAGCCTTACATGTCTATCTTTAGTTAAGAGTAGGAACTGAGCACTTGGCACAGATCGTC
>NW_007735273.1:38956-42246 GCF_000696425.1 Galeopterus variegatus | reverse complement strand
AATAGAGATTTTTCAAGTCAATGAATAAGGAAAAGATGGGCTCACAACGGGGATAACTTACAGACCCTTTCTTTCCCTCAGAGTTTAATTTTCAAAGGCAAGAATCATACTTATCAGAATCAGATTCAACAAACAAGCATTGAGTAACCAACATGTGTTCAGTAAAGTTCTCTGTATTTTTCTGTACATTATCTCACTTTTATCCAAACGGCCGACCTGCCCAGTTCTGTAACATGATCAATGTTGCTGGAGACATCCAAGGGGAAGGAAACCTGAGGAACCACTTCTCTGGCCCTGAATGTGTTCGCAGCTCTCTCCAGTCTACTCATCTTGGATTCACAGTTGCCACCAAATCATCAAGTCCAGCATACAATTTGGCTTAATTTCCAGAGAAAATTTTATGATAGCATTTTTTTTTTACTTTTTATGGTAATATATAAAGATAATAAATTTATCTCACACTACATTAGCTTTCTATAACATATTTTTCTTTCATCTTGCCTTTTCTTTTAGTGAACAAAAAATGTTGTTTTTAAAGAACATTATATTATTTTGTATGTTTTAATCATTGAAGGCTGTCTTTCCAATCATAAAAAGTATATATTCCACATTAGAAACAGGAGAATTGCCATTCTTGTCTCAGGGGAAAGTCAAATTAAAGAGCAAAATTTTGTGTATACACTGAAGAATAATAAAATCAAGTGTTGCGGTGAGTGAAGAGGAAATGAGATATGGAAATAAATCTTTCTTAAAAGAAGTTTTCCATTAGAAAAAACTAATCGAGGGATGTGTGTGTGTGTATGGGTGTGTGTGCGTGCTTCCTAAAGAACCTAAAACAAGAGAGAACTTTTTAAGAATTTCATTTCTATTACACCAGTTATTCACTTCAGATGTATTTGTCTCAGGGAACTAGAACATAGGAACATCAAACACTACCATCTGGGGAAGCGGTATTCTGCTTTTGTCTGTGCACATCAGGAAAGTCATGGGTTGGTTACATGTAAAAACAACACTGTCAAGAGATATTGAACTAAAATGACAATTTATTTGGGCTCAACTCACTCCAAAAAAACTGAGATTTACATTAAAATTTCCCAAATATTAATCAATTCCATTTCTTAAAAACTGGAAAACAAAAACACCTTCAGGTGATCAAAATCAATACCTTAAGTGGTTCCTAAAAGTGGTCTGATAACTAACGTAGTTTACAAAGTTCTCTTCAGGTAATTCATTCTTCTATGACAGTTGCCTCCTTCATGCTGTAGAATCTGAAGGTTCCTGATGGTTTTCTAGAGACACCAAACAGATGCAAGTTTTCTAATCAAGTTAATACGTATGGAAAGCCAGCAATGTACAGGGCTTATGTAACAGTATGCCGGTCTGAAATACAGGAGTAACTGCGGTTGTCTCAAAACCTCCTTGTTAAATAAGGAGGGAAAAAGCCATACATATCTGTAGCTGTTATCAGGAAATGAAAGATGTTTAGGGAGGTGTATTAGTTTGTTTCCTATTGCTTATTACAGAATACCTGAAACTGGGTAATGTATAAAGAAACAAAATTTATTTCTTAAAGTTTGGAGGCTGGGAAGTCCACAGTCCAGGGGATACATTTGGTGAGGGCTTTGTTCCTGGTGGTGACTTTCCACAGCAACACAGGATGCCACATGCCCAGAATGGGCTGAGCAAGAGAGAGCTAAGCTTCTCACTGGCTCTCCGCATAAAGCAATTTATCAATCCATTCACGAAAGTGCAGTCCTCACAATCTAACAGCTCTAAAAGGCCCCCCTTTCAATTTCCATAATAGCAATGCCCATCCTCTTATCACTGTTACAGTGGGGATTAATTCTCCAATACATGAACTTTTGGGGGACACATTTGACCCATAGCAGGAGGCATTTCACAGAGAAAATAATTTACTTTCAGTTGCATATACCTTTGGTTTCTCCTCTGATGATTAACATTCTATTATCCAATGGCTAGTTATTCTATTCTAATTATGTCAGAGATAAATTTAAGGAAGTCATGCATGTCTCAACACTTCAGATTGTGTCCTTCTAAAATATTTAAATGACAAATTTCATGAGATTTCAAAGTGGGGAGAAGGAAATACTGGACCCTTACTAAATGTAAAATACATTCCATAGCAACAACTTACTTAAACATCATGGTCACCAGCTAAAGCAGTGGTGTCCAGACTTGCATGTAATGCACATCACCTGCAGGTCTTGTTAACTCAGCTCCTTGGGCCTCACTGCTAAACTTTCTGAATTTGGGAGGCCTGGAATGGGAGCAGGAATTTGCATTTCTAACAAATTCCCGGATGATATTGATGCTATTGGTCCCAGGATCTATCTTTGGGAACCACTGGACTAGTGTTCCCTACAGTCCAAAGGTTTCTGCTGGCTTTCCATTAGAATTGCCTGGGGAACTTTAGAAATATAACACCTGGACCCCAACCCTGACTAAGTCAATCAGTCTGTCTGTCTACTGTTGAATTCAGAAATTGGCATTTTTATGTAATTTCCCCATGTGACTCTAACGTGCAGCTAGGGATGAGATCTATTGATAAAATTCAAGGCTGGCCTTTATAAAGCTGTTTGAGCTCAGTTCCCACTGCCTGGTCCATTGCTGCACTGCATCGTGGCCCCAACACTCCTGCCCCCTGCCTCCCTCCAATTCCCAGGCTTCTCTTATTACTTTCCCTACTCCCATCTTCCTATTTGGTCACAACTCTATCCCCAGTTGTCCTACTTATGTATTCTGAGTGACAGCTTTGGGAAACAGCCTTGAGAAGGAAGGAGCATTGGACCAAGAGTCAAAAAACTCAAGCTCTAGCCTCAGCTTTGCTACTAAACAGCTCAGTGATTTGGGGGAAACCTCCCTGTATCGTATTTTCCATCTTACGAAAGGCTGGGTTACTTTTAAGTTACAGTATTATATTTTAAGATCCCACCCAGCTCTAAATTTTAAAGACACAAACTGAGAATCCAGTCAAGTAAGCTGAACACTGTTCAGCAGGCCATGCAAAGCCCTCTCATCTCTCCCCCCACCTTGTGCCAGCACGGGAGCTTCAGCCTCGGGCTTCCTCCACACTCTGACATGATTTTGTCCTGCCTTTTGCTTAGAAATCTAACTTTGGACCCTTGTACTGTTTGTTAGCTTCATTTTTGGTTAACTCCATCTACAATCAAGATGGTCATCCAGGCACGCATGTGTGTGTGTGTGTTCTCGCACACGTGTGTGTATTTAACTTGTCTGATGACCTCACCTATCTCCAGACTGTTCTTATG
>NW_007735273.1:37839-38254 GCF_000696425.1 Galeopterus variegatus | reverse complement strand
CCTGGGAGGATGGCACCACGAGATAGGATGATTGGGAGGGGTCATGGAGGTAACACAACGTAATAGAAATGAAGCAACTTCTTGCATTGGGCTGGGCACAATATGAAAATTAAGTGGCCATTAAAGCACTTTCTGCTCTCCTGTTGATCGCACCTGCTGCCGGCCTGCATTCTGGGGAGTAATCATTGTGAACTCAGGCTAGGCTCCAGATTGGAGATAGAATTTTAAGCTGGGTGTTCAAGGATGGGTAGGATTTAGAAAAGCACAGAAGAGGACAGGCTGTTGCTGCTCTGGAGTGGAAGAATCTGATCCAACACAGCAGAAGAAATGTGTGTGGTGGATGTCAGGGGAACAGTGTAACTAGTCACCCAAATGGTGCAAAGACAGTTTTGAACAGACATGTACGCTAGGTATA
>NW_007735273.1:36550-37249 GCF_000696425.1 Galeopterus variegatus | reverse complement strand
TAGACTTGATATGTTAGCTAAAAGAGAAAGAGAGTGCAGGAGGGCCTTTGTATAAAGAGTAGACAGTAAGAACAATACCAAAAAAAAGGTGGATCTGACCATATAGGGCCGGATTTCCTAAGAAAGAGAAAAAACAGAAGCAAGGAGATCATGTGTCTAGCGACCACTTCCTGAGGGTAATACCCATCCTTTCATTCATCCTGCACACACATGCAGGGGCTGCCACGTGCCATGGCGGAGCTCAATCAAGGGATAGCTGCTTTTATGCGGGCTCATTGTCCAGAAGGGGTGCCGGAAAGTAGACATGTAAACAGAAAACAAATAAAACAGAGTATATGAGGTCATAAAGGAAATGAACACAGTGACAGGATAGTAGGTAGACAATGAGTCAGCTATGGCCAAAGCTGGAGGAAGAATTTTCCAGGCAGGGAAACAGCTGAGGTAGGAAAGAGCTGCTTGTGTTCCAGCAACAGAAGGGAAATTCGCGTAGATCATGAGGAGCAAGGAGAAGGGTGATAGAGAATAAACTTGGAGAAATAGGCAAACCCAAATTATGCAGGACCTCGTAGGCTTAAACACAGTGGGAAGCTATTGAAAGGGCTTGAGCAGGGGCTCTCACGTGGACTGAAATCAAAGACGAAAACAGAGTTACAGCAATAGTCCTGGCAAGAGATGAGACAAATACATGGCAGAGAAATG
>NW_007735273.1:34127-34999 GCF_000696425.1 Galeopterus variegatus | reverse complement strand
ATTCAGTCTATACACCTGGGAATTTGTCAGAAATGGAAATTCTCAGGTCCTGCTGCAGACTTACCGAATTAGAAGCCCTGCGGTGGACTCAGCAACCTGAATTGTCCCAGGGGCAGGCTCAAGTTTGCACCTAGTCCAACACTATGAGGGGCTTCAAAAAGTTCATGGAGAGGTTCACATTATCTTTGAATTCTATTTTCCAGGAACTTTTTGAAGTGCCCTTGTATTTTCCTTCACAGGGAGAAGGGACAGATGGGTAGAAGAGTTTTAAAAAAGAAATGAGAATAACAGGCTGGAAATTTGAGGACACAAGCACTCAGGGATTCTGGAAGCTGTGAAAGAGAAGAGAGGAAGAAAGGCCTTCCAGAGACAGGAGGTGGACAGGAGGTTCCAGAGACAGGTGGGTCTCAGTTATGTCTGCAGCATTCTTGATGGGGCAAAGAGCAAATTTGTTGATGGCACCAGTAGACTTACAGAATAGGCATCTGCAACATTTAAAAACGGAATAAAAAAGGAAAGAAAGAAAGAAATCTCCTGAATATTCGTGCCCCATGACCCTGCTCCTCCCTTGTTTGACAAGGGCTGGGTACTTGACATGAACCTTGAACTAGGCCAATCACATTGTATCTCTCAGAGATATAAGATTGGATTGGAGACAAAGAGATAATAGGTGGTCTTTCTGCTTCTCGAACTAAGAGGCCTAGTAAAATCGGTGCCACGGCAGCCACTTTAATGTTGCATATGGATATGTTAAAGAAAACAAGTCCCCAATGGAGGAAAAAAATGAAAAAGGAACCTAATGTGCATTATGAAAGAGAGATGCCTATGGCTGTGTGGCTCCTGGGACTTCCCTGTTTCTGGTTCTACCTTCT
>NW_007735273.1:28899-33764 GCF_000696425.1 Galeopterus variegatus | reverse complement strand
TGTGCATTATGAAAGAGAGATGCCCATGGCTGTGTGGCTCCTGGGACTTCCCTGTTTCTGGTTCTACCTTCTATACTCAAGTTCTGTCAGCTATTCCTATAAGGTTCTAATAAATTCTTCATTTTACTTGTTAGGGTGGTTTTCTGCTGCTTAATGCCAAAGGATCCCCGTACCTGGTAGCCACATAGCTAAAGTTTACATCTATGTCAACATTTGTTTCAAAAGTCCTGCTGAAACCTCTGTTTATAAAGACATGGGAAGTCATATGTTTTGTCACACAAAAAGAAATAGTTCCCACACCTATGTCTAAGCACTAGGTGCATGTTCAGTTTAACATCAATCCTAAAAACAGTAGTTATTAAAATGAAGAAAAAATAAATTCTAATAACTTCTCTCCACCTCTTATTCATGTGAGTTGAAAAGGATCGAAGCTAATAATTAAAACGTCCAAATTTCCATTTCTTCAGCAGAACTTGAGTGCACCTGGAACTCTCTTTCAAGTTAATAGGAGGCCTAAATGTAAGCTGGCTATGCAAAGCGGCGTGAAGTCTTGGCACTTGATCACAAGCGGTCTCCGTATGGGGGCCCCAGGAAGGCTCGTGGAGCAAGAGTCGGGTCCTAATGCTTCATGTTCAATTTCCTTCTTCAGTAGAGTCGACTGTACCCACATGGTCTCATAAAATGCTTAATTTCAAATTTCTCTGAAATTGAACAGGCAGGATCCTTAATTATCCCACTTATGGAAAAAACTGTATAAAACCAAAGCAAATTACATTTTGGAAGTGAGGATAATGGATTAGAAAGGTCACAATTACTATTATTTTACTGTATATATATTTAGAAAAATATATCCCAATGGTTTATTTTCCCAAAAATCTTACAAAGGTTCTTGATTATCTTCTGCTTTTAGGAACCTGAGACACTTATCATACATACAGCTAACATCTAACACATGCACGTTGCCCCATCAACAATATCAATAATATTTCATTGAAACATCCCATTTCCTCGTGGATAGAATTTCTTATCTCACAATTCCAAAAACAGGTGGATTTGGGGCAAACCCCAATTTGAAACAAGCCGTAGGCTTTCAAATGTATCCCTACAACTATCACTTTAATTATTCTTTACTCAATTTTTTATGTATTTATTAAGCACCTATGGTATGCCAAACGATTGAGCTGCTCACTTCATGCTTAAAGAGGGAGACAAAATAAAACGATGGCTAGACGTTTAGAAATGAGCTATGGCAACGCAAAGGAAAGAAATGTAAGAACTTGTACACGGAAATGAAAATTTGGGGAAAATGCGTATTTTTATTATTGAATCCCCATTAATCTTTGAGAATTTAGGTGCATTCACATGGCTGAGATTTTGTGTGATGCCTTGGGAATTTGTGTCCTCTGGGCCACTTAAAGGGTGTCTGGTCAGGTTTGGTCAATATTCTTATGAAAACAAACATCAAAAGCTAGAAAATATCCTATATAGTAATTAGAATAGTTTTTGTTTTTAAATGGAGAGTAGTAGTAAAAAGTATTTCTCCTTTTGAGCAGGAGAAATAAAGTAAGCAGACAGGAAGGGAGGCTTGCATAGAATGCTCGGATTGTAAATAAGGCAATTGGGTGGACCAAAGATTCTCTTGGCCAACTGTGTAGATCTTTCACTGTCAAGTGAGTCTAAGTCTGTGCGATTTGTGCAGGGAAGGACAGTGGGACGGGGAGGTGAGGGGGGAATAATTTGTGTAGCTGCAGGGTAAATGCAGCACTATTTCTGAGAGCATCCATTTCACCCAAAGTCATGGGATTTAAACATTACCCTATTTAGCATAAATCAGATGAAATATCAGACTTAAAGGCATTTTACATTTGATACAGGCTCTTTGGGGCAATTTGTTCAACCTTCAATTACCTTCATTTCTCTGTCTGTCTCTTTCACACACACACAAACACACACACACTACTAGTGGGAGTAAGGAAGGATCCCAAGGACCTGGATCCAGATACTGGAGGGAGAGGTAAAAGAAAGTTGAAAGTGGTTCAGAGATTTGAGCTTTGTTGCTTATATCTTGCTAACCCTCTGCCAAGTTCCCAAGTCTGCTTGCTGAACTATATTTGACTTATACTCCACCCCTTTGAGCTGGCTGATTTTGGTGAGGAATCAGCCTAAGAAAGCTGTATATTCTTTGATCACTGAGATAAATTTTGAAAGGCTATTGTGGGAGATCAGAACTTTCTTTCATATGTCTGATGAGCAGACACTCCTGACCCTACTTTAATTTCATGCCTTCTTCTCCCAGCCACTTGATTCAAAGACTAAGAGGACAGCTGTCTGGTTTTATCTCTCACTAAGACACAAGAAATTATTGATGTACTAGACGGAGACATTATTAAGGCTCTATTGTGATCCAGATTATGAGCTACCAGATCACTCAGATGCCCAGAGATTCTGGGGCAAAGCACCAGCTCTGGGTGGTTTGAGCTTTTCAGCTACATGCAGCAACTTGTAGCTTCCATAAAGCTTTCAGAGATGAAACTTACTAGGTGCCGTCCACGTTGTCTTCCCTGGGAGAAATTGTATGCTTAACGTACAATTTAAATATACAGCTCACAGTTATAAATAAAGGAAGGAGACTGAGAGAAGAAAATGGGAGGATGTGGGGATAATTTGGAGACAAGATAAGCTTACATTTTTACACAATAATTTAACAAGGAAATTTCCTTGGGGTTAGAGGTCAGTAAACCTTTCACAGGAACATTTTCTTCCTACCAGCAAACTTAGCATTGGTTTCGTAAAGTGTTTCCATAGAGCAGCATGAAGCCACATAAACCACAAGCATGGTTAGCTGTTCAAACACGTGACAGCTATTTGGGCTTTTTGGTGATGAATGGTTGATATAATTAGGACCCATTTCTAGTTATTGCATGCCAGGCTAGGGGCAGAGGGTGCTTTTCCGAGTGGGGAGAGGAAAAGCCAAAGGCAACTATTAGAAGAGACTATTATACAGTTTCGAGCTAACATATGGAATCAATAGCCAACATGAGCAGCTGTGCTCGGCTGTGGAAAAGCCTGAAATAGTGTCGTCGCACTGTAACCAATAAAACGAACTATTGACTAAGGAAGAAAACGTATGTGTGGAGACAGGGGACTCCAAAGCGGGATTATGAGATGTGTTTACTCTCACGGAATAGAGTACTAGGAAACGAACTATGTCATGGTTTTCTTCTTGATTGACAGTGAAACATAGAAGAGCCAGCATTGGAGAGAAGGTCTGCAGCCAGGGCTACGTGGTGAATTTCCGACTGCAAGCTCACCAGCGATGCAGAACGCCTCCCCTGTCAGAAATCAAAACTAAGCATAATGAGGCTTCACTGACACACTATGCAGCCTGGACACATCCTGCTATCCAACCAGCATGCTAGGACATTGCAAAATACCGTACAGTCATACACGTGGAGAAAGAACATTCAAAATAAAAGAAAGGGTCTACATTCTCTAAAAACTGGTTAATCTGTTTCTTCAGAACTCACATTTGCCTACTAATACATTTCACTACTAACAAAGAGAAAAGTACTATTATTGAAGCTGCCAAAAGAAAACATTAGTTCTGTATGTTTTATTTATTCACACGAACATTCATTTGGGAATCAAGTAGCTTGGATTATATTTCCTATGTGTGCCATGGCTCCTGATGTATAGTATAATACCAAAAAGCTTACTCAACCCCCCTACTTGGCCATCTGTAAAATAGAAATAATAATATCTCTAAATAACTAGACAAATTTTACTAGAGCAGCAAATACAGATGTGGAGAGCTACATAAAGTACTCTAAATTTCTTCAAAGGGAACTACATACACATTTCAAATAGAATATGCATTACTGCTAGGAATAATAATGTATGTACACACCACTTTTCTACATTAAATAACCACTATTCTCTCTTAAAAATGGTGTTTTGAATTCTTGTTTGGAGTATTCAAAATAATTTGCATTCTTTAATCATAAAATGTACTTCTGTCTAAGCTGATAGACATAGCATTTGCATGTCTAAAACCTTTTCTTCAATGCTGAGTGGGCTATGTTTTGATTTAATAACTATGTTCTGTGCCTTTTGAGTGAGACTCATGGCCATGTCAGGCCAAGAACTTTCACTCAAATGAGAACCACATTTTTTTTTCACCAAATGGGGTACTTTTCTCTCTCAAACTAGCAGAAAGCCCTGCACCTGTGTTTAAAGAGGTTGTAATCACACTCCGGAGTGACAGAATATTGCCCATGTACCAGGGCATGCAGGATCCTCTCCATCAATTTTCTGTGGTTTCTTGCCTGAAGCCCTCCATGAGCAAACTCATAAGCCTGAAGAATACTAAACACCAGAGAACCAGTAAACAGGTTGTTAAAATATAATTGCAACTCCCATTTCCACTGCCCATTGTGCAACTTTGTTTGCAGCTAATTAGTCCTCATTGGCATGGACGCGATACCGAGTATCAGCACAACTTCCTAGGTAATTCAAACGCAGCCATCGCATTATAAATGACTTGAAGTAAAGGCGTGTGAAGTTCAGGTCACAGCCAAGGTTATAATCAACAGCTTCAGATTCTCAATCTTGTCCTGTGGACACACTGACTCACTGTGCAGAGCCTTTGTCCGATGCTAAATACTTTCCACCTTTGCTGTTGGGGCTAAGGATGCATTTGCTAGTTTGTATGGCATTTGGTCTTTTATTATGCAATGTCTGCATGTTCTGTGGCCCGTAAGGATCAATGTGCTTGATGATTAGAGGGTAAGATCCAAATGAAGGCTTCTGGCACAGGGAATATGGAAGAAAACAACCCAAGTATTTGTCCAAAGATACAGTAATCA
>NW_007735273.1:27490-28667 GCF_000696425.1 Galeopterus variegatus | reverse complement strand
CAGCTTCAGATTCTCAATCTTGTCCTGTGGACACACTGACTCACTGTGCAGAGCCTTTGTCCGATGCTAAATACTTTCCACCTTTGCTGTTGGGGCTAAGGATGCATTTGCTAGTTTGTATGGCATTTGGTCTTTTATTATGCAATGTCTGCATGTTCTGTGGCCCGTAAGGATCAATGTGCTTGATGATTAGAGGGTAAGATCCAAATGAAGGCTTCTGGCACAGGGAATATGGAAGAAAACAACCCAAGTATTTGTCCAAAGATACAGTAATCACACCCACAGAAAACCCACAGCATGTTATTCATCTCTTTCTTTGCTAACAAAAATAGCTTATTATGAGAGTCAGAGAGAGGGACAGAGAGAGATAGAGATGGAGACAGAGAGAAGCTTCTATTCACTCTGTGTGGGGCATTGTGCATGAAGTTTGTAAGGCTCCTAAAAGCTGCATTCTGCCCTAACTTCATGCCTTCTCTGTGCACCTTCAGTTCAATTTGGACTCTCAAAGAAGAACAATTAAGTATAAAATATGTTTTGCATCTCCACAAACACCTAGTTCAGTATTATGCACACAATAAGGTTTCATTCATTCATACAGTTAAGTGCAGAGCAGAGACCAAATGATAGTCGCTGTGCCGTGTGCTTGGAATAAAACAGTGAGAAATATAGACTACCTTCTAGGAGTACATAGTCAAGTAGGGCTTGAACAGTATCTGAGATGATGATGACTGAATTCAAGTAGGGCTTGAACAGTATCTGAGATGATGATGACTGAATCATATTTGATTAATTTGTTTTGTTTTGTGTTTTTCACCACATAGATACAGCAAATTCTGAGTGAGATNATCCTCTCCATCAATTTTCTGTGGTTTCTTGCCTGAAGCGATCCATGAGCAACCTCATAAGCCTGAAGAATACTAAACACCAGAGAACCAGTAAACAGCTTGTTAAAATATAATTGAAACTCCCATTTCCACCGCCCATTCTGCAACTTTGTTTGCAGCTAATTAGTCTTCATTGGCATGGACACAATACAGAGTATCAGCACAACTTCCTAGGTGATTCAAACGCGACCATCACATTATAAATGACTTGAAGTAAAGGCGTGTGAAGTTTAGGTCACAGCCAAGGTTATAATCAACAGCTTCAGATTCTCAATCTTGTCCTGTGGACACAC
>NW_007735273.1:25004-25764 GCF_000696425.1 Galeopterus variegatus | reverse complement strand
AAGGAGTTGGGGATTGCTTAAGTGATTGCCATGGTCCTTGTCTTTTCTGCAAAGTTTTCCCTGTAAGTCCCAGGCCACCAGAAGGTCTAATTCAGTCACTTCCTAGAGGACTTCTTGCTGGTCTTCCTACTTAGATTCCAAATCTCTTGAAATTAGAAACTCATTCATTGATTTAACAAATATTTATTGAATATGTACTGTGTGTCATGGGCTATGCTAGGTGCTGGGGACATAGAGACAGATAAAGCAGCACCCTGCCCTGGAGAAGTTCCTGGTTTATAATTCTTTATTGTTTTTGCAATGTCGGCTTAAGGGTTAGAGTTCAGTAAACGCTTGGTAAACTGAGTTGTAGTTCATTAAAAACCTTTGTGATTCCAGAGTCCTGATTCAAAGCAAAGAGAGGAGGCGGTTGGACTCCTGAGCAAAAATGTCATCTAGGGTTAATCCGGCAATAAACTTGGGAGAAAATCTTCAGCAACTGATTAATAACACAGGAGAGGATTTTGTCTCTATCTCCTGCCAGTCTCTAGGTTCTAAGATCAAAGAGTCCCCCTGTTTGAAGCCCATATGTTGTGTTTTCCCAACATTGTTAAGCAAAGGAAGAGGATAAACCCATATGTTTTAAAAGTAAATGTGTTTAAAAGATTTTAACTGTCCTCGGGAAAAACTGGCTCTATCCTCATGATAAAGCATCATCACTTTACTGGCCATTAAGGCATCTTATGAACACATATGAAAGTAAATAAGTTTCATCTTGAAA
>NW_007735273.1:23030-23277 GCF_000696425.1 Galeopterus variegatus | reverse complement strand
AGTGCACACTGGATGTTTAGGCCCCAGCCTTAAAGACGAACAGGCAGGCCTTTCTCATCCAGGCGAGAGTCTTGACTGAGGAATCTAAGACCCAAAGAAAGTGACTCTCAGAGTGAAACCCTCCACCCATGTGATCATAACTTCCAATTTGATTCTCATTTTAAAGACATTAAAATAGGAAGAGTAATAAAGTTTAACAGATATTAAAAGAAAGCCACTAACATAAAAGATCTAGGCTAATAAAAAC
>NW_007735273.1:20850-21725 GCF_000696425.1 Galeopterus variegatus | reverse complement strand
TTAATCTATATGTTCTGATTCATTTCCATTTAAATCATCAAAATGTTACTTTATGGGAACCATTTTAAATCTAAGGAGACTTGTGTGCTATTTAAGCTTTATTTTATTTTTATTGGAATGTGTACTCTCTGTCACCTAATATAAATATGCCCTGAAGTGTGGGACAAGCCCCATTCTGCTGTCCAGTGGGTTTGCATTTTATGCTGGTACAAACATCCCTTCATGGGCACTTTCATCTTGCTTGACAGGTGAATGCCTCTTCCACATGTAGGAACTAAGAGCTAATTGTCAACTCCTTTTGCCTTCATTTTGCCAGACACTTGAAAACACAGACAAATCTTTCATTCTCTGACAAACACTCTGTGTCCCTCAATCCCTCTTGGAAGGCCACATGCACAGTTGCTGGTCCAGTGAGTTACTCAGGAGTTCCTTAAGACACCCCGAGGGATGCCCAGCCATCATGAAAGCCAAAGAACCCCGATCTCTGCCAGTAAGCACCTTCCTTCAGTCCTCAGGGTTCAGGGCTTAGGTGCCCAACTCCTCTGTGTCTTACTCCTCCATCATCTCAGAGGCTCAGTAAAAGTACCTGGTTCATCCAAAGTAATTTATAAACAAAGCAAAAGTCAGAATCGCATCACTCTGGTGGTCCAAACACACCCTACCTGTGACTATGATGACATTCAAAGCACATGTTAGAACTGGCCATTGACAGCAGAGTGCAGCACTGAAAATTAGGGACTCTTTGGCTTCAACCCTAGAATTATTTTTTCTCCCTGCCTCAGTTTCCCTCTTAGTAAAAGGCCATATATTTATTCTTTTTGTCTCATTTTAAATGATTGTATAATATTTAAAAAGTAATAATAGTACTGTTTCTA
>NW_007735273.1:18571-18783 GCF_000696425.1 Galeopterus variegatus | reverse complement strand
ATAACTAAATGAATGAAGCAGGCATGCTTTTGTACTCCAGTCTTTGAATTTTACAACAGGCCTTAACTCTATTAAAACCAATGAAAAGTCATACTGCGAATTTCCATTCGTTTTCTATATATCCACGGAAACTCGGTCTGTTCCCTTGGCCGTCTTATCTGTGCTTTCAGCAACTTATGAAAGACCCGCGAGTGCATCTGAAAGTTCTTTTA
>NW_007735273.1:15884-16329 GCF_000696425.1 Galeopterus variegatus | reverse complement strand
ATGTCTTTTGTTTCAAACTTGGGGCTTCACATGGAAAAGAAAGATGTAAAATAAGATAAAATAAACTTCTCATAAAGACTCACCCTTCTGTGTGGCGGGGCAGCTCCTCAGTATGGGATCCCTGAGCCATGCAAACGCAGCCACAGAAGCGTGACTCCAACGCACGCTGAAGTCAACAAAGCTCCAAGTCAGTGATGTTAGAAAGTAGCCAGAAAATCCAGAAGGGTTGNGCTTATCTCTGTACCCCCAGCACATAACATACTACCTGGCTAATAGTAGATGCTGTTAAGTTAATAAACAAATATATAGTTAATTTCCCTGTGTAAGGCACTAGTGTGTACATTTTTCATAATAGTCACAATCCAAGCAGAATGGAGATATCCTTAATTAACATTGCTGTAAGGTGAGGCATCCCACACATTATTCTTATTTTCTTTTTAGTACA
>NW_007735273.1:13386-13873 GCF_000696425.1 Galeopterus variegatus | reverse complement strand
AGAAAACAATGCATTCCTACTTTTGCTAATACAAGCTTGAAAGCTCTGATGAGTAGATGAGGGTTAGATAACTGACCTCAGTGGTCCATGACACCGGAATAAATGGATGGGAAGGTACATTGTGCATACTTGGAATGAGAAACCCTGTAAGCACCACAGCAAAGTACCTATGTGATAACATATGAAATTCCCAAAACAGAAACACACGCCAAGCACCTACAAACATTCTTTTGAACACACATCAGAAAGAAAAACTGTGTGTTATTGTTGTTTGAAGCAATAGAAATATCCTACTACCAGCTTAGAGTTTCCCTAGATGAGCTTTGGCCAGATTTCTACAAGGCAATGAATCAGCCATCCGAAGGTCAGTAAATGCTAATAGTCAATATCAGGTAACATTGATTCTCATCCTCTGTGTGTGTTACTGAACCACATATGATTTGAGATATTTGTTAGATTAAAAACAAACAAACAAACAAACAAACAA
>NW_007735273.1:10891-11559 GCF_000696425.1 Galeopterus variegatus | reverse complement strand
CCTTTATTCATTATTGCCAAACTTGGAAGCCACCAAGATGTCCTTCATTGGGTGAATGGATGAATAAACTGTGGTACATTCAATGCAGTGAATGAATGGAATACTGTTTAGTGCTAAAAGAAATGAGCAAATCCACAGAAAGACATGGAGGAAATCGAAATATATATTACTAAGTGAAAGAAGCCTATCTGAACAGTATAATTCCAAATATATGGCACCCTGGAAAAGGCAAACCTATGTAAACAGTAAAAATGTCAGAGGTTGCCAAGGTCTGCAGGGAAGGAGGGATGAATGGGTGGAGCACAGGGGATTTTTAGGGCAATGACACTACTCTGTGTCACTGTAATGGTGGACACATGTCATATATTTGTCCAAACCCTAGAATGTACAACACCAAGAGTGAACCCTAAGGCAAACTGTGGACTCCGGGTTACAATGAGGTGTCAATGTAGGTTCACTGATTGCAACAAAGGCACTGCTCTGGTGTGGGATTTTTTTTTTTTTTTTTTGTGACCGGTAAGGGGATCGTTACCCTTGGCTTGGTGTTGTCCGCACTGCACTCGGCCAGTGAGTGCACTGGGCATCCCTATACAGGATCCGAACCTGCGTTGGGAGCACCACTACGCTCCCAGTGCCGCACTCTCCCAAGTGAGCCATGGGGTCGGTCC
>NW_007735273.1:8189-8923 GCF_000696425.1 Galeopterus variegatus | reverse complement strand
TTTTTTTTTTAACAAATGCGACATTGCCTAGGAAATATATTTTAGGATTTTGAGTCCATTTGGAGCTAATATTAAATTATCTAACACATAATCTTCATTTCTTAGTATCAGACAATTTTTCATCCATAAATGCAGAATACTCTATGAGCATAGTAAACAGACATGTATGTGGTAATATTTCGGAGACATCAAATGTTTCTTCTGCCACAGCCCACCCACCCAGTGCCCCTAAGATTTCCACTTACTTCTTAATATTCCTTCTGAGTCAGTCAGCATTATCCCAAGTTTGTTCTTTGAAACACAAATCTCATGAAATTCTCCAGGACAAAGGAGTTTACTATAANAGTCTCTTTTGAAGTTTTAGCCAGTCATTGTGACTGAACCTTTATAGTTGTAGATTCAGGTTTGCTGTTGTCAGAAACTACAAAAAGGAAAGGAAAAGGAAGATACTTGAATAGAAAGTATGTGAAGTCTGGAAAGTTAGAGGAGAATCAGTCCTAGACTCACAGAATGTCATGGCAGGAAGAACCCTGGGAGAGATGCTAGCCGAAGGATCTTTTCTTTGCCCATCCATGGCCTTCACAGCATCTGGGATAGTCTTCAGAAGATTTGTAAATCCTTAGAAACTACAGGGGGAAATTTAGTTTGCATCTGCTTACAGGATGTTTTGGGAGAAGAAGAGAAGTCTGCTGCTTTCATCAGAAACCTTGAAAGACTACACGATGACTCCAAAA
>NW_007735273.1:5565-6320 GCF_000696425.1 Galeopterus variegatus | reverse complement strand
AAAGAAATGCAACCTTTCCAAATTTGTGCATACTTCTGAGTCTGGTTTTAGAAAGGAAGTGAAATTTGTCACGCTGCCATACATCATTTCCTTCATAGTACAATGTCCGATCTGTGTGTCAAGTACAGAAGAAAAGCATTCTGTGAAAAATTGCTAAAGAAGTAATGATTTGTGTCCTCAATTCTTTGTTTTGCCTTTCAATAAAGAAGGTGACATGTGCCACAAATGATGTATTATTGTTTAGGTACAACCCCAGTAACACAGGCATAACCAAAACCATGTTTCACAGCAGAGAAACTATAGTTTACTGCCCCTATGGCTCTGATGAGAATATAATGTTCTACAGTTTATACATGCTTTGAGGTCAATACATGATTNTCCCCAACAGGGAGCCATCAAGCAAACATGTCATTTTTATGGGCCTTCCTTGTCCTGCACTGCAACTGTGGCCTGAGACAGTAAAGATCTGGGGATTCACTGATGTCCAGCAACACCCCACATCCACTCAGCCAGCCTCAGTGTCCCGGGCCCTTCTTCTAGGGAAACAAGCCAGAAAGGCAGAACTATCAGGAGAGGCCCTTTAAAAATTATTTTTCTTCATTTCTCTGCCAATATTTTTTCTTTTTCCTTTTTTAAACACTATGTCATTGGTCATGTACTTGTATTCATCTGGTTATAATTAGTTATGTATATATTTTAACAAATTGTCCATCTTTTTAAAATGACTCTCATATTGCAGATGATCTTTAAACTGC
>NW_007735273.1:0-282 GCF_000696425.1 Galeopterus variegatus | reverse complement strand
GCCGCCCTCGTAGTCCAAGCAGCCAGGCCGATCAGGGTGCCTGAACCCAAACAAAAGTCCCCCACGCCCCGGGGACCCGAGACACGGGCAGGCCCACCGCAGCCGCAGCATCCATCGCCGCCACCGCTGTCGCGTCCTTCCAAGTAGCCAGGCCTACCAGGGAACGTGAAACCTATCAAAAGCACCCCCCACCCACGGGGACCCGAGTCCCAGATCCGCCCACGGTCGCCGTCGCCCAAGCAGCCAGTTCGACCAGGTAGCTTGAACCCCATCAAAAGCCCC
>NW_007735272.1:79954-80400 GCF_000696425.1 Galeopterus variegatus | reverse complement strand
TGGTGCCTTAGTCTGTTCTCTGCTGCTATAACAGAATACCTGAGACTGGATAATTTGTAATGAAGAGAATTTATTTGGCTCACAGTTCTGGAGGCTGTGAAGTCCAAGAGCATGGCGCAAGCATCTGGCGAGGGCCTTTGTGCTGTGTCATCCCCTGGTGGAAAGCAGAAGGGCAAACAAGAGCACGAGACAGAAAGGAGACCGAGCTCAGATCCCAGGATCCCACTCCAATGATAATGGAATTAATCTTCTCAGGAAAGTGGAGCCCTCATGACCTTATCACCTCTGAAGGTCCCACCTCTCACACTGTTAGCAGTGCATCTCTCCTGGAGAACCCCACCCTTAGCTGTCCTGTCAGGGTTCTAGCCTGGCTGGGAACTTCTTTTTTTTTTTTTTTTTGTCTTTTTCCATGTACGGCAATGGATCGCAACCCTCAGTGTCGCCCC
>NW_007735272.1:78020-79823 GCF_000696425.1 Galeopterus variegatus | reverse complement strand
GGTCTGTATGTGGGATCTGAACCCTCGGCGGGAGCGCCACCACGCTCCCAAGCAGTGCACTATAGCAGTGCGCCACTGGGCCGGCCCCTGGCTGGGAACTTCTGCCCAGCTCCCAAGCGGTGCACTATAGCAGTGCGCCACTGGGCCGGCCCCTGGCTGGGAACTTCTGCCCGTCCCCACCCAAGAGCCCAGCTCCCTCTTGTCCTTCCTGGCCTCCTGGCTGACTCCCCTCCCACTCATGGGCTTCTCATGACCCTGCAAGGAGGATCCCTGAGGTGTGGCAAGCACCCCCAGCTTGGGAGCCTCTGCTAGCCCCAGCCCTTGCTTTTCCTGGCAGGGTGGGACAAGGGAGCTTCCTTCCCAGGGGTCATCCATCCGGCTCCTCCAGAGCTGATCTGGGCTTCTCTGACTTCCACGGAAACTCTTATACACTCTGCGTGTGCTTCTCAGTAAAGCAGAGTGGGATGGGGATGCCGCCTGCTTAGCCTAACTGCATTTCATGGGGCCTTCTGGAGACAGGCTGCCTTTTATGTTATGTGCCCCAAGGAAGGGCTCTTAACTCTGAACTCTGGGAACTCCAGACCAAGGGGGCAGAAGGGTGGTGTCCTGCCACATCATGAGAGGATTGCTTGGTTCTCAATGGTGCCATTAAAGGCTGCTGAATCCAACTGCCCATGAGATGCCAGGACCTTCTCTGCAAATCTCAGTAGGAGTCATGCAGTCTCTGCTGTCATCCTGCATGGGACAGGGAGCCACCACCTCCTGCTGTGCAGCTGGTTGTGAATGTTTCTGTCAGACAGGATCTGGCTTGCCCTCAGTCACAGTGAGAGTCAGTCTTCTCCACAGGCTGGGACCAGGCTGCACCAGGGCCAGGAAGGCAGTGAAGAATTGGGGAGGAGAATGGTGGAAGGTTTGGGGTCTGTGAGGATGAGGTATTCCCCTGGGAGGAAAGGGGGTAAACTTCTGTCTCTTCTGACTATGACATTTCTGCTGCCATCATCTGCCTTCCAGGGTCCCAGTATCAAGCATGTGGTTCTGTCCCCAGCCTGTGACTCCATGGGACATAGACCATGCAGACCTGCCAGGTCAGGCACGGGGGTGAAGGAGGTGGGAACAGGGAGGGCACAGGACACTCTGAATATCATCCTGGCTCCTGAGGTCCCTGCACTGCCCATCTGAGTCCTCACCCCTGCAGTCTAGATCTGACTGCTAGTGGCTGGGCAATTGCTGCACCCTGACCTCCTACTGACCTGCCGTGCTCTGAGGAGGTCACTGGGGTTGACCCATGGCCTCACTTGACCTCTAGCCCTTCATAGTTCCATACTCTGGACACTGCCTCTGCTCTTGGTCCATATCTTCTTCTTCACGTACCCCTGGGGGAGCCCATCTTTACCATGTGCTCCCTGACTTGGTTTCCTGCCTGCACTCTGTGGCAACAGCACCAGGAGCCATGCTAGGGACCGGGTTCCTCATGATCCGTCAAGCCCAAAGGATTTGGTGAGACTAGAGCTCCTGGAGTTACAGCTGCTCTGTATTGAGTGGGCAGGTTGTTATGGGAGCCTGCTGACTGCCAGTGGCCCCAGGTCAGACAGCTTGGGTTTCTCCTGCCCACCCTGCCCCAGTGGGGCTGCCTCTACTAGCACCCAAGTCCTAGAGGCTCCTCTCCACAGCTGTGACCTCAGAGATGTACACCCTTCCCCTGTCTCAGTCCTGAGGCTCCCAGGGCAACCAAGCCTGTAGAAGATTCATAAAGAAAATGTACTTCACAGGGCCTGGTTTTCCAAAGCCTTGCAGTTTCAAATA
>NW_007735272.1:75461-77117 GCF_000696425.1 Galeopterus variegatus | reverse complement strand
GGAAGAGAACCCCAATTCGGGGTTAATTTCCCAAGGAAGGAATGCCTCTCGCTTGAGGGTTTTGGGGAAGTTAACCACTTGGGGCCTTCTCATTGCTCAGAAGAGATGGGCTTTGAGTAATCCTTTGTGGCTCCATCACCCAGGCCCAAAGTGGGGTGACAAATCTGTGGGGGACTAAGTAACACAGGCCACCCTAGAACCACAGGCTCCATAGGAGGGGATGCAAGGAGGAGAAGGACGGGGACAGAATGCAGAAGGGTGCTGCTCCTTGACATTTGCAGCCCCAGGATGTTTAGGTGCACTGCATATGTCTGAGCTCCCCACAGTGCAAGCAGCACCTTCCCCCTGAGGGTCTGCACATCCAGTGCAAGGAGGGTCCTCCCTTCACCCACCTCCCAGGGCTCTGTGTGCACGTGACAACATATGTGAGGATTTCATTCATTGACTTTTGTATTGTGTCTTGTGGTGGTTGTTTCGAGCCACTACAATTTGGGACAGTTCACCGTGCAGCAACAAACAATCAAAAGAAATAGCCAAGATGAATTGGAAGAAGAACAGGGCCACGGAGAAGGGCATGGCCTCAACCTCTCAGAAACCAAGACTTAATATAAAGTTATAATAACTACACTGCTGTCCTGGCATGGAAAATTGACAAAAGGAGCAGAATTGAGAGATAAGACACTGTGAAATAGAAGTTGTTAATGTCAGAATTAGAGACATTTGACAGAGCAGGCATTCTGAATCGGGGGAAAGGATTGGATATGTAATGGTGCTGACACAACTATCTCTTCATATGGGGAGAAAGTAAAATTAGATCCTACCTTGATAAATTCCAGATTGGCTATAAACCTAAATGTGAATAGCCAGACAATAAAATGTTTAGACAAAAACGTAAGAGTATAGAAAGATTTTTTACAGCAAGACACCAAAACACAAACTGTAAAGGGTAAAACCATGTGCCACATTTGACTATGTTAAAATGAAAAACTTTGGTACGAAAGAAGACACCAGAGATAAAGGAAAAGGATGAGCCACAGACAGGCAGAAGGCATCTGCAAAGCGCATGACTGAAAAAGGAGCAGTAGCCAGAATTTATAAAGAGCTCATTCTAATCAATAAAAAGGACAAACCGTTTTTACCTCGTATACAGATAAAACAAGACAGACAAGAAGCCTAAGAAACCAGAGGCACACAAACAATGATTAACCTCACCAGCAATCATGGAAATTCAAATCTGTGCTGGATTCATTTACACCCAGCAGATTGGGTGGGGGCTTCAGATACATCTGTAATGATTTATTTTTTAAAATATTTACTTTTTATTTTTGCACACACACATGTAGTCATAGAAACATAGATGATGACCTCACAATTTCTAGTTCCAATAGTCCATGATAATAATTTTAGAAAAAAAATATAGTTCTATAAATGAGTTGAAGCAGCTCAAATGGCATTTGTTCTGTAGATGAGCATATAAAATCACTTTGGGTTTGTGCTGTTATCAGGTTTACATTACATCAGAGACTTAATGGAGCATAGAGAGAACAAAACTTAAACATGGAAAAAGAAGAAAAACTTTAAACATGGCACTATTTATGAATTTTAGTGTTATGTAAGTTTACTCTAAAATTCCACCTCATACAATGGGGTGGGGGG
>NW_007735272.1:73562-74920 GCF_000696425.1 Galeopterus variegatus | reverse complement strand
GGGGGGTAACATAAGCTTTTCATTTCCTAGATCTGAACCATCTTTCCCTTTTTTTCTTCTTCATTTTCAAATAAAGCAAAATATTAAGGTTTGACCAAACCAGGTGATAGGCACAAGTGTTAGTTACCTTATTCTCTACACTTTTCTGTATACTGAAAGTGTTTCTTAACTTTTTAGAAACAGCATTTGCAGAAGTCCAAGCAACAGCTGACACAGCCAGGGTGCTGCGCTTTGAAGAAGAGGGAGAGGCAGTGAGGAGGGGGCCTGGGGCTGCCCCCAGCCAGCGGGAGGAGAGTGGAAGCCGTGAGGACAGCAGAGGCGTGGGATGGATGGGGAGAGGGAGGAGGAGGAGGAGGGAGCTCTCTGCCTGCTGTGCATGGGAGGGAGGAATGGGGCACATGAGGAATATACAGCCTGTTTGACAGGAGAAGCTGGTGGCCAGTGAGTGACAGTGAAAGGGAAGTTAGAGGAGAACCAGTTTGGGGAGGGAGGGAAGGAGATGAGGTTTAGAAGCACTTACATCTGTGTGCACCTGCAGGACAGCTGAGCTTAAGCAGCTGAGGATGAGAGTCTGGAGCTCACAAAAGAGACCAGGACCAGGGTCACTTGCTGACCCACAGGAAAGTGACCATAAGAGCTGTGACTCTTGCGGATACTGTTGTCTGGGTGATGAGAGAAAGAAACAGATTCAAGAGATAACACAGAGAAAGAAGCTGCCACAGAGGCAGGAGAAATACCAGTATTCCACAGAATATCCATCAGGGTAAGCTAGCAGCTGTCAGAAAATCCCTAACAAAAGGTCATTTCTCACTCCTGTCACAGCAGTGTGGGTTTATGAGGATGCTCTGCTCCACACAGTCATTCAGGGACCCAGGTTCCTTCCAAGTAAACACTCGGTTGTCCTCAGGAGGCTCAGATCCCTCCACTGGATCCTCTGTATCAGCAAATGAGAGGGGAGAGAAAACTGAGGATTGCACAGGAGGTTTTATGGGCCAGGCCTGGAAGGGGCGAACCTGATTTCTTCCAGAACCCAGTCGTGTGGCCACCTCTAACTGCAAGACAGGCTGGACAATGTAGCCCAGCTAAGCTCTCAGGAGGAAATAGTTTGGTGAACAACTACTGAGTCTCTTCCAAGAGTCAAGACACTGTGAAATAGAAGTTGTTAATGTCAGTTCTAAATCCTTTAAAAGTTAAAAGTTGACCGTAATGCCACCGGTTAAAACACTAGCATCTGTTGCGTGCGTACTATGTGCTAGGCATTATTGTAAGCAGTTTAGAAGCTGTCCTGGGGTTCAGTAGTTTGACCTGTCCTCTCTTTCCTGACTGCTGCTGAAGTCGTCTCCTGCCTGAGCTGCTTT
>NW_007735272.1:60145-73039 GCF_000696425.1 Galeopterus variegatus | reverse complement strand
AGTGTAAGTTGTCAGAGTTCGTACATATCTTGTAGTCAACACCTGACAGCTACCTTCTCACCCGCATCTCCCAATCAAATGTGTCCTCCAGCTGGGTTTTCCTGGCTCTTTAATCCTTTGCCCACACACAGGTAGGTCATTAGTGTCTCCACAGAAGAAGACAAGTTTCCTCAGAAATCAACAAGTTGGGCCTGAGGTAGGTGAAAATATTAATCCTGCATTGCTTCTGGTCTCTGATATCCCAGGTCTTCATTTTTAGGCATTGCCATGTTTAAAGTGGTGGAAATGGTGTGCAGATGTGCGGCAGGAGACCGACCAAAGGTGGGGTCTGCTACACGACAGTAGCCTTGGAACATGAAAATAATCCATGTTGTTAACATGTGTTCTCCAAATGTTTTAATGTAAGGAAAAGTGAGACATGTTTATCACAATTTTCAATAGCCGATATTAGAAATTCTTAATATCCATTATAAGACTGATTAAATAAGTTATGCTGTATTTTCACCAAGAAATATTATATATACATTATAAAGAATGAAGTAAAACTATATTTGTTGGTATGTAAAGATGTCCCAGATATATTAAATGAAAAAGTGCAAGCCACAAGCTAACATCTAGCATGAACTCATTTGTGTGTGTGTAGCCACAGAGAAAAGACGAGGTGAAATAACACCTAACCATCAATAGTGATTATCTCCGGGGAACGGAATTAGATGAGTAAAGAAAAATTCCACTCAATAAAATTGTTAAGAAGTCTGGCTCTGGTTCCAGACTACCTGAGTGTAAATCCATGTTCCACCTTTTTAGTAGCTCTGTGATCCTGGGCAAGATATTTAATTTCTTTCAATCTCAGTTACCTGAAGCAAAAATATATTACCTACCTCATAAGTAATGATGCAGTATATTGCCTATTGAGGTATTAATGCATAACGCATAATACATAATTAATTCATTCATTAGCATCAACATAATAATTACTACATGAATACATAATAATATTCTAATCTAAACTGCTTACAATAATGCCTAGCACATAGTACGCACGCAACAGATGCTAGTGTTTTAACCGGTGGCATTACGGTCAACTTTTAACTTTTAAAGGATTTAGAACTGACATTAACAACTTCTATTTCACAGTGTCTTGACTCTTGGAAGAGACTCAGTAGTTGTTCACCAAACTATTTCTAGCGTAAATTTTTATGTATTTTTCACATTAAAAAGTTATTATGATAGTTTTTAAAAGTTTGTCAAAATGCTAAAGTGTTTTGTATAGGTAATAGACACAGTGTCTTCTTAAAGCTGTGCCCCACTTCAGTACAGCAGATGACACTGGGAGAATCGCCTGTGCCTGAATGTCTGATGTTTTGATGGCACGAACAGTACTTACCAGGCAACTCTTCATGTCATTGATATATATCATCTACTTAATAGGCACTGTCAGATTTCAAGTCATAACTTCCATGTATAGGTCTTTAAAATTAGTTAGTTTTTCAAAATTTTTCCAAATTGATTCTTGGAGAATCAATTAAATTTTGCAGCAACTGATTTGTCTGCAGGACTGTTTTTACTTTCTACTCTAATCCAGGCTCAAATTACAACTCCAGAGCCTCTGCTGATGTCCCCAAAATTTAGAATAGTTTTTAAAGGGTTTCATAGTTAGACAATTTTAAGATGCACATTGGTCTTAGGATTTATTTTGTTATTTGGTCCCAAGCCACCCAGTGTGCTGTGGGTGTAAAGGGAAAGACCTGTGACCCAGCTCAGACCAGGACATTACAGGGAAACAGCGCCACCGTCTGTGGGGTCTGCTAATGCTGGCGATGGGAATCAGCACCTTCCTGGAGGAACTGTTTTCTTTCCCTTCAGAAAGGCAGCCCTTCTCTAATAACCCTCATCATTTTTAAGGCATTAAGCACCCAGCCATGGCAGGGCCAGGCTTCAGTTGGCAGATCTCTGTGGTCAAAGCCTGGGTCCCCATTTCGACCCTGATGGGAATGCTCCGTTCTCAACTCACACTCAGACCAGAAGCCCGAATGTGTCTTTCTGGCTGAGGTGGTCTGGCCATACATATCCCACTTCTCTCTGGTGATTCATCTGAGGGCCTCCCTTCATTCCTCCAATTCAGAGTACTGCCCGTCTAGAATCCAGCCACTACAGATGACAACATTAACATCACTTCCATGTCCAGCAGCAAAGAGGCAGCACCTTCCTGGCACTCAGCATGTTGCCAGGCAGATAGTAAGTGCTTTCAAAATATCTGTGGAATGAATGAATATGCCCCTGGAGAAGAGCTGCTCCAGGATCTCCCAGTCCCTAGGATAAGAGTGAAAGGAATACCAAGAAAGAGGGGTAGCTGTAGGCCAAGTTCCCAAACAGATGCACGTACAAAAAGGTTTAACTTCTGATCATTTAGCTGAGGCTTTTTATGCAGGAGTGGGTGAGGATAAAGAAACCAGCAGGGGATGGTGATGCATCCAAAGACAGGGAGCCGTTAACACCCACAGGCTTGAAAGAGGTGAGAGAGCTGTCTTACTGGAGCCGGGTAAGAGCTGGAGCCTTGGAAGAGGAGCCACCAACAGGAGCTGTGGCCATAGAGGAAATCAGCCTCTGTACGAACCACTTCAAGGCATGGAGGAAATAGGGAGAAATAAACACCCCAACTCATTGCTCCTCTCACCCTCCATGCTCCTGCCATTGTCTCCCTTTGGCCAGACTTAGCAACAAGTCAGAGGGCTGGGAGCCTGGGCCATGGAATTCAAGGGGTCAGTCTCCCAGGGACAGAGCAGGACTAAGCAGGACAGAGCTTAGGTCATGGATGGAGGCAGGCATAGAGAATAGCCAACACAGTGGTCAAGAATGTCCAAGGCAGCAGAAAAACCAAGGAGGGTGAGAGCTGGGACAAGGCCATTCATGACTTTTTAGGGAGCAGACTTACTGGAGTGCGAATAAAAAGTAGTGTGAGATAGGGGAAAAAAACTAACTGTTCTTCCCACTCTCACACAACACTCAACACAAGATTCTTCACCTCTGCTCACCAAACTGAGTGTGTTTTCCCACACACACCAAGCAATTCTCCAGCAACCCCAGCTGGGTGTCCTACAATTTAATTAAATCATGATACTATCTGCGTGGAGGTAGCATCAGACCCTAAGACTGCCCCGCTTCAGATGCCAGTTGCAAATCCCCAGTTGTGATTTGTACTTCTGATCAATCAGCTAGAAACTGAGGGTTCCCAGGATCCCCTCCTTGGATTTGATTAATTAGTTAGAGTGGGTCACAGAACTCAGGAAAATACCCACTTATTATAAAGCATATTAAAAGCATACTAATGGAAAGCCAGATGCAGGAGATGCACAGGGCAAGGTATGTGGAAAAGGTCATGGAGCTTCCCCATCACCTTTGGTCACACCATACTCTGGGCACCTCCACATGTTCAGCAATCTGGAAGTTCTCTGAATCCTCTCATTTCGGGTTTTATGGAGGCTTTACTACATAGATATGATTGATTACATCACTGGCCATTGGTGATCAACTCAGCCTTCAGCACCTCTCCCCTCAGAGGTCAGAAGGTGGGGCTAAAATTTTCAACACTCTAATCATGTGGTTGGTTCCCCTGGCACCAGACCTATTTTGAGGCTATCTAGGAGCTCACGAAGGGTGGCCTCATTAGACCAAAAGAGGCCCCTATCATCCAGGAAATTCTAAGGAATTTAGGATGTCTGTGTCAGAAAGTAGAGTCTTTGAAAAACTTAGAACAAAAACATTCTCCTAGCACCCTATCTACAAGGGTATTAGGAGCTCTGTCTCAGGAACCAGTGGCAGAGACCAAACAGATATTTTTAATTATATCACAATGTCACAAAAGCCATCCCTAAATCAAACGAACAAAACAAAGCAAAATAAAACAAATACATGAACCTAACTCTATATCATGTTGGCGGCATAACACAGAGATGAACATCTTCACACAGTGATTTAACTGTACGTCCCTAGAGGGGTAAACCCTAAACCTATTTTTTTTTTAACGTTTTCAGTAAGCATATTGTTGGTGAGAGCATTGGTAGTATTATTCTGAGACTGTTGAGCCATTTTGTGAGATAAAGCAAATGAGTAATTATGTGATATTCTAATTCTATCAATTCAGGGTCCTTGTGAACCAAGAGTCTCACTGTGAGAGAAAGAAGATGTAGATGTGAGATGCAAGAGATTAAATAATAACTTTATACTTTTGATTTTGTATTGGAAGTATAAGGATAAATATCAAAGAACTGATTTTTGAAAAAAACATATTTCATACCTTTGTCCACTAAAAAAGTCTAGAGACAATGACTAACGCAGTAGCAATGGGCACCCATAGTGGTCAAATTGTGGTCCCAAAATTCCAGTTTTTTGTTTGTTTGGTTGGTTTGGTTTATTTATTTTTTTTACTTCCTAAGATATTGCGGAGCAGTGGGAAGGAGCAGGGGACGGGGAGAGGGAAACAAAGGTGGGAGTAAGGAGGCAGGGCTGGCCCATGGCTGGTTCCTTCTCTGGCCTGGTTGCAGAGGGCAGAGATGGGAGGGGTGGCTAAGGCCCACAGCCCCCCGCAACTCTGGCTTGGGAGCCCAGGGCGTTTCTGGCACCTGCTCAGGTGTTGCTGGGCTGAACGCAGTTTGGGGGAGCATGACTGAGGCCCTTGGGACCCCCCAGCCCCAGCTCAGGAACCAGGGGGGCTTTGGGGAAATATCAATTTTTGCTATAAAGAAACTAGAGCTCTCTGAAAAATGAATGACTCAGGTCTAGCAAGAAATATACAAATTGTGCCTGGAATATCTTGTCATGCCAGGTGGCAAAGAAGCTGTCAAAGACTACTTGGATCAACCCAAAAGACCAGGAACAAACCACTGATCAAAAATAGAGTAATCTGAACATAAGTAAGGATAGTAACTATAATGAATTAAAATGTATCAGATATGTTTAAATCATTCATTTATTATTAAACCAAAAACTAAAATCTATCACAATTGAAGAGTACTAGTAAGCCAACGTGCTATTTTTAATTAATTAATTTTTTAATTGACACATAATATTTGTACATATTAATGGGGACAGAGTGACATTTCAATTCTTGTATATGATGTGTAGAGATTGTATCGAGGTAATTAGCACATCCATCACCTTGAACACTTATCATTTCTTTGTGTTAAGAACATTCACATCCTCTCTTCTAGTTATTCGAAAATATACAATAAATTACTATTAACTAGTGTCACCCTACAGTGCTGTAGAACACTGGAACCTATTCCTCCTACCTAGCTATAATTTTGTGTCTGTTAACCAACCTTTCCCTCTCCCTTCTTCCCCTACACTTCCCAGCCTCTAGCAATTACTATACCATTCTTCGTTTCTATAAGATCAACTTGTTTAGCTTCCACAAATAGTATGAACATGCATTGCTTATTTTTCTCTGTCTGGCTTATTTCGCTTATAATAATGTCCTCCATGCTCATTCATGTTGATGCAAATGATAGGATTCAATTCTTTTATTATGACAGAATAGTATTTCATTGTGTATATATATATCACATTTTCTTTATCCAACCATCCATTGATGGACATTTAAGTTGGTTCCAAGTCCTGGCTATTGTGAATAGAGCTGCAATAAACATGGGAGTGCAAGTATCCCTTCGACATGTTGATTTCCTTTCCTTTGGTTATATACACAGTAATGGGATTGCTGGATCATGTGGTAGCGCTATCTGTAGTTTTTTGTTTTTTTTTTTTTTTTGTCCTTTTTGAGACCAGCCGCACTGCGCTCAGCCAGTGAGCGCACCGGCCATCCCTATGTAGGATCCGAACCCGCGGTGGGAGCGCTGCCGCACTCCCAGCGCCGCACTCTCCCGAGTGCGCCACGGGCTCGGCCCGCTATCTGTAGTTTTTGAAAAACCTCTGTACTGTTTTCCGTAATGACTGTGCTAATTTACAGTCCCACCAACAATGTATAAGAGTTCCCCTTTCTCTGCATCCCTCACCAGCAATTGTTATTTTTTTTTATTTTTGATAATAACCATTCTAACTGGGGTAAGGGGGTATTTCGTTGTGTTGATTTGCATTTCCCTGATGCTTAGTGGTGTTGAGCATTTTTTCATATACTTACTGGTCATTTTCATGTCTTCTTTTGAGAAATGTCTATACAGATCATTTGCTCATTTTTTAATTGAATTATTTGTTTTCTTGACATTGAGTTGTCACCACTCTTATTCAACATAATACTGGAAGTTCTAGCCAGAGCAATTAGGCAAGAAAAAAAATAAAGGGCATCCAAATTGGAAAGGAGGAAGTCAAATTTTACCTGTTTGCAGACAACATGATCTGATATATAGAAAACCCTAAAGACTCAACCAAAAACCTCTTAGAACTGACAAATTCAGTAAAGTTGCAGGACACAAAATCAGCATACAAAAATCAGTAGCATTTCCATACACCAAAAACAAACCAGCTAAAAAAGAAATCAAGAATGTAATACCATTTACAATAGCTAAAAAAAAAAAAAGTACCTAGGATTAAATTTAACCAAGGAGGTGAAAGATCTCTACAATAAAAATTTTAAAACACTAATGAAAGAAATTGAAAGGAGAGCCAGCCCCTGGCTCACTTGGCAGAGTGTGGTGCTGATAACACCAAGGCCAAGGTTCGGATCCCTATATAGGGTTGGCTGGTTAGCTCACTTGGGAGAGCGTGATGCTGACAACACCAAGTCCCCTTACCGGTCATCTTTAAAAGAAAAAAGAAATTGAAGGGGACAAAAAAAATGGAAAGACACCCCATGTTCATAATTGGAAGAATTAGTATTATGAAAATAACTGTACTACCAAAAGTGATGTAGAGATTCAATGCACTCTCTATCAAAATATCAATGACATCTTCAGAGTAATAAAAAAAAATCTAAAATTCATATGAGATTACCAAAAAACCCAAACAGCCAAAGTAATCCCAACCAAAAAGAACAATGCTGGAGGGCATCACACTACCTGACTACAAAATATACTACAAATCTGTAGTAACCCAAACAACATGGTATGGGCATAAATACAGACACATAGACTGATGGAACAGATTAGAGAACACAGACTAAGACCACATATTTATAGGCAATTGCTTTTCCTTTTTTTCTTTTTTCTTTGTTGTTGTTGTTGCTTTTTTTTTTCCTTTTTGTCTTTTTTCGTGTCCGGCAACGGATCGCAACCCTCAGTGTCGCGCCCGCACCGGACCGGGACCAGCAACGGGATCGCAACCCTCGGTGTTGCTCCCACACCTCGCTCAGCCAGTGAGCGGGAACCGATCTGTATGTGGGATCCAAACCCTCGGTGGGAGCGCCACCGCACTCCCAAGCGGCGCACTGTAGCAGTGCACCACCGGGCCGGCCCGGCAATTGCTTTTCAACAAAGGCACCTGTGAGGAAAGTGGAGTTGGTTTGGTCACGCCCACTCCTCTCACATGCAGCTGGGTATGATTCAGCACATCCATGGTAACCAAGTTACATGGGAGTAGAGGTAGTGCTCATGCACGCCCGTGTACCCCTTGGCTAGTTGCCACTTGTGTGTACTCTTCAGTATGGAAAGCAGCAGCGCTGGACCATGGGTCAGCAGAGCTAACCTCTAAAAATAAAACATGTCCACTTTTTCTGTGGCTGCTCGGTTTTTCTTTCAGCTACCTGGCTCAGGACCCATACAGGATGGGGCAGAAGGGTCTGTGATCCAGCCCTATGGCACTGAAAACATACATTGAGGAAAGCACAGTCTCTTCAGTAAATGGTGTTGGGAAAACTTGATATTAATATGCAGAAGAATGAAACTAGACCCCTATCTCTCACCATACACCAAAGTCAACTCAAAATGGATTAAAGACTTAAATGTAAAACCCCAAACCATGAAACTACCAGAAGAAAACATAGAAGAAATGTTTTAAGTCATTGGTGAGGGAAAAAATTTTATGGGTAAGACTAAAGTCACAAGCAACAAGACCATAAATAGACAAATAGAACTATATCAAACAAAAAATCTTCTGCAAGGTGAAGGAAACAGTCAAAAGAGTGAAAGGACAACTTGCAGAATGGGAGAAAATATTTGTAAACTATTCATCTGACAAATAATTTTTTTTCCTTTTTGTCTTTTTTCATGACCGGCAACGGATCGCAACCCTCGGTGCCGCGCCTGCACCTCGCTCAGCCAGTGAGCGGCCGGTGTGTATGTGGGATCCGAACCCTCGGCGGGAGCGCCGCCATGCTCCCAAGCGGCGCACTATCCAGTGCGCCACTGGGCCGGCCCTGACAAATAATTTTAATGATTAATATATAAGGAACCAATGCACTATTTTTAAAACATGTTAATAAAAAAAAACAATAAAGTATTCCTCCTGCCTTTCTTTCACAGGCTCAGCAATGGATGAAAGTAAGTGAATTGAACTTACTGAACTATTCTCAGTATCACGTGAAAGAAGAAATGATCACTTTTGCAATCTCAGATGAATTAATGGATCTGGGCATTGAGCAAGAACAGTTGCTAACATCACAAAAAGAGGAATCCCCTATGTCAGGTGCCTCCTGGGAATAATACACCACCACTATATGAAGTATTTGCCAGAAAAAAAAAATCTGAAAAATCTCTATAGCTAAGTATCAATTTATAGAAAATGCAGAGAACAGAGGAAAAACTTAAGCAATACTGTGGGGATGAATCAGCAAACTCCACACTGGAAAATTCTATAGGATAAACAATCTGGTTTCTTCAGCAAATAATTGAAAGGAAAGAAAAAGATGAAAGGGAAAACTATAGATTAAAATAGACAGAAAAGACATATCAACCAACTGTAATACATAGACTTATTTGGATACAATTTTTTTTAACCTGTGAAATACATATGACATTATTGAAACAATTGGCAATCTTCAGGTTTTATTTTAGTTTTAACAAAAGAGCAATTTTAGCTGAAATAGTTATGTATGAAATGATTGTGATGTATGAGCTCTGATTCAAAATAATACATGAGAAAGGGAGGTGGACCAAATAAAATTGTCCATGAGTTAAATTGTTGAAGATGGGTGATTGGTAGCTGGGGCTTATCACACTATTCTGTCTACTTTTGTATCTATTTTTAATATTTCATAATTTAAAAGCTGAAATTTTTTTTAAAAAGCAGAAGTGTGTGAATGGGAGGGAGTGGACATGGTGGACTCAGAGTCCTCATGGGGGCAGGCCACGAAAGTGCAGCATTTGAAGGGGAAGCAGAGGTGCATAAGGGGATTTTTAGAACAGACAAGACTGTGCCTTTGAAAGGTGGAAGGAAAGGTGTGGGGTGCAGCAGGGAGGAGGGAAAAATCAAAGACACTGGAAGGGAGGACATAGGTTAGAAAGCAAGTGGTGGAAATCATCCAGGGCACAGAGTGGTCATCCTGGAAGAGGAAAAGGACTCCTGGTATGGAGAGAGGCAAGAGGAAGGGAGGAAGATTTTACAGAGAAATATAATGAGGAAGAAAAGTAATGCCAGCTACCTTATTTTTGTAAGCACGTAATGCACCGTAGTTTTCCATACTCAGATAGTAAAGCCAAGCTCAGAGTTGAGAAATTTGTCCAAAACCACATAGCTAGTAAATGACATAGCTAGGTTTAAGCACAGATCTGTAAGAAGCCAAAGCCTGTGTGCTTAACCCCTACTCTTTATTTCCAGTTTCCATCCCACCAAGGCTTTCAGTCCCCACAGATTGTCCCCATGTGCAGGCTGGACATCCTTCACAACTCTGGTCTGTGGAATATGCATAAAAGCATATGTACTTCACAGGGTCTCATTTTCCAAAGCCTTGCAGTTTCAAATATTGACCTTGCAAGAAACAGGAAATTTTCCCCAGGCTATAAAGTCTCTGGTATAAGATAAAGATTTGTGGCACAGCAAGGTTGCTGGCTCAAGGACAGACATGTTACTGATGGATATGTGAAGATACTGAAAAATTTCTGGAGGGAGAAGGAATATTTGCTAAGATCAAGCTTTTGTTGATGGATCACTTAATTGTCTAATGGAATGTCATCTGACTTGTTTCACTGAAAGCCCATATTGTTAAACTACAACCCCACCTGTGTTCTCTTCCTGTAACTTCCTGGTCTGGAAAATAAATGCAGGAAGAGAACCCCAATTTGGGGTTAATTTCCCAAGGAAAGGATGCCTCTTGCTTGAGGGTTCCGGGGGAGATTAACCACTTCAGGGTCTCTCACTGCTCGGAAGAGATGGGCTTTGAGTAATCCTTTGTGGCTCTGTCACCCAGGAGAAGTAGGGTGACAAATCCATGGGGGGCAAAGCAACAAAATGGTTCCCCATGTGAGGACATTCTCCACGTATTGGAGACTGGCCTGCCAAACATTGGAGAAGAATAGGACATCCGATTCATCCCAGTAAGGGAGTCCCTAATAATGAAGATGCATCCTGGTAAGGGAATCACAGGTGGCTTTCTATTAGTGATTGCATGACTGCAGCAGGTCAAAGTTAGGTCTTTTCAACCCTGGAGATATTTTTTCCTTCTCTTTACTTTTAAAATATGGATAATTCATTAACAAAAGGAAAGAGTGAACATACATTACAACTCCAATGTCTCCTTAAAGCAGCAGGCTGTAAGTAACTTTATGGCAGCTTGTAAAACTGTTAGTGAATATTAAACAAACATGTCCTTGATACCTCAAGGAAGGGAGCCTTAACATAAAAATTTGGGAACAAATTGGTCACTGGTTAATTATGCCATTGGTCTCGTTAAGGTTTCCCACCTAACAACTAGGAATGTATGTCGAGTTGCTCTGAGATCTATCCAAGACCTTAACAAAAAACTAAGACATGTTTATGTCACCAAAAAAGGATAAAACTTAATCTTTGCCAGTGACTGGGAAAACTTCAAATTGGACAATCTAAAAGTAAAAGAAGTTAATTTTCTTTACAATGTTGGTATCATTTGAGCATGTTTTTCTTTCTTATCTGCACAATGCTTCTCTCCTCTCTTAAAGGCAGTGGTTCTTTTCTTAACTGCACGTGCTGCTCTTTTTCTCTGAAGACTCTGGAGTTTTATGAAGAAAAGCAGCCATGGCGCCAACCAGACCCCTTTTGGGTCTACAGCTCTCCTCCTAAAAATCTCAAGAGTTAAATGGTTTCATCTCTGATTGGTGGCTCATCTCTCAAACTGAGTAACCCATTTGAGAAACAAAAACTAGACTAAAATCTACTTGTTTAACTAGATGGTCTCAAATTTTCTGGCATCCACTTGGTTATCTGAAAGAGACTTCTAAATTTTCTTCTAGTCTCATCTACGTATTTCTTCACAAAATCCTATGGTAGAATTCTATGCTATTTTCTTAATAGAAAAAAAAAATCTCTGCATCTTCTTGAAAAGGCTTGCATACTTTGTTTTACAATGTAAATTTGTTATCTTGCTTTCTTTAAGGCAAGGTGAGGCCTCACCAATAAGTCTTTTCGAAATAACACAATCTAAACCTGACTGTCCTTTTTACTAGTGAGCTCTTTTTACATCCTGAACAAAATCTATAAGATCCTTATTTGTTCTTGTTGTTTATGTCTGCATATATGTGTATGTAAAATGTATGTTATGTCTACAAGTTCATGTCTATACGTGTTTGTGTGTCTGCATGGTACCAAATTGGTTTATAATTAATGCGCACTCACTAAATAAATAAGTATACTTTTCAAGTTCACATGACTTAAATTTTCTAAAGTTTTGATAAATATATTTTAAATTTTTGATTCAAACCTTTTACCTAAATTTGTCTCTAGGTCAATATGTCTCCTTGTTATCTCAGCTCTGCCTCCTGGCCATGCTGGGAGAAACAATATCTTTTATGTATATACAACCCTCTGTCTTAAGCTCCACATGGGTCCAAATGCCACGTGAAAACCCAGGACCTGAAATGGCTAGTGAAAAGAAACCTATGCCAAATATTGCATAGGCCCTAGTTAGCATTAACTGATTAGGGTATAGATCTAATTCACCAAGTTTTTGGCTGGGAAACCATAAATATTTATTTGGTAAAAATAGCAAAAACTCAAACTGGGTTTTGTATAATTTTCTCTGACAAATGGATGCCTATTTACTAACCTGTATGTGTAAAAATGTTCTTATCAGCACACATTGCTGACTGGGTTTACTAATCAAACAGAATTACTAAAGGTCTTTTCACTTACCTGCTCTTGATGCAAAGTTGTAAAAGGTTTTATTTGTCCTTTAGATAACTGGTTTTAAAAACTTATTTCATGATAAGTTCTTGTGCTCTCTGTCTTTAAAACCCTTTGTCACTTTAGTTTTATTTTTTGTAGTAATTTGTGATCTTATTCAAATAAATGTTTTAAGCCTTTTATTATTTAATAAAGCTTTCCAACACAAAATTCTGAATGTTTAAAATAACTTTGAGGAATTCCAAGGGCCCTGGAATTTCTCAAAGGATATATAATAGATGTATCAAAACTAATTGGCTTATTTAATAAATTAGAATATATTAGGAAGCATTGTCAATACTGAAGGTGTTATGGATATGTGTTCCAAAATTTTGTGAGGTTCTTAAATATCTGTGTCTTGAAATAAATGCTACCAGTCATAATCTTGGTTTAATTATAATTTTTAAATGTTATGTCTTCAAATATTTCATGAAAAAACTCTGATGGGTACAGTTTTCCAACAAACTTTGAGTTCATAGCTTTAAACTAAAGTTCCAAAATTCTAATGAAGAAACTGATGGGTTTGTGAAATTGTTCACTGAGGTTAAAACAACAAAAGTCAATTGGTGAACTAATTTTTTTAAAAAATTATGGGTTTTTACAATTTCCTTATTTTAAAATAGTGCTGGTTCTCCTAATGTTCTCCAGATGTAA
>NW_007735272.1:30514-59327 GCF_000696425.1 Galeopterus variegatus | reverse complement strand
AGGGAGCGGGGAGAGGGAGGAGGGAGGGAGGTAAAAATAAATAAATAAATAAATAAATAAAGTAAAATCCCTTAAAAAAAATATTGTATGGTCAAGCAAAAATAAATAAATAAATAAAACAGAGATAAAAGCATTTGTTTTCTCCCTGTTTGATCCCCCGAAATTTAATAACTTTAAGTATCCTTATGATTATTGTCGCAATGTGGCCATTTTTATAAGTTCAATGAAAATTAACTCTCTCTCTCTTTATAATAGGATATAATTTAGAACTTCGGATATAAGATAGCATGTCTCACTTCCAAGTCGCTGATCTCTCATGTTGCCAAAATTTGGCCATCCTGCTGTTCATCTTGCCCCTGGATGTGGGACAGATCACTGAAAGAAAGTGAGCCAAGGTGCTTCTTTCAATCAACACCTGGGAAAGAACCTTCCCAACACCAAGAGATTTATACAAAAAAAAAGTAAGACCTTTTCAATCAAGATATTGATCATCATTGCTTTTATGAGGAATGCCTTGATCATAAAGGGGGAAATGACGTCTTCTCTACAAAAGCAGTTCTCTGAATTTTCCTGGCCTTAAAGAGGATGTTTGTAACTTGGATGAGACATCCTGTTCTTAAACAAAAGACTTACAATTGATCAAAAATTTTACAAAAGACTAGATGATCTGAAAGCAATGAAGTCCTGGGCATTTTAACATTAACAAACTCTCTGGACTCAGAATCAACTATTATATGGAGCAGAATCCCTTTTTGGAGTTTCAACAATTGGTAATTACACCCAATTCACAGCACCTTGAATGATGCAGTGCAGCCATCCTAAGATGATAACATCATCAGTCCTCACCTGAAGCAAATTAAAAGGACTCACCACGCTAAATGATACCAACTTTGCTTTAAATGCATTTGTCTTAACTGTGAAAACCTGATCTATAGCTCTTACTTTTTCTTTTCTTTTCTTTTCTTTTTTTTTTTAAGACCGGCCACACCGCGCTCAGCCAGCAAGCACTGTGAGTGCACCGGTCATCCCTATACAGGATCTGAACCCACGGCGGGAGCGCTGCTGTGCTCCCAGCGCCACACTCTCCCGAGTGCGCCATGGTCTCAGCCCTTACTTTTTCTTTTAAATAAAGAAATGGGGGGAGACATGGAATATGCATAAAAGCATATGTACTTCACAGGGCCTGGTTTTCCAAAGCCTTGCAGTTTCAAATATTGACCTTGAAAAGGACAGGAAATTTTCCCCAGGCTATAAAGTCTGTAGGGGCAAGCTGTCTGTTAGGGGAAACTTTAGAAATAATTGTATTTAGATTTTATCATAAGAATGTAACTTTTGCTTAAGCAGAGGTCATACTTTAGATAATGAACCAGTTTGACCAACTTAGCTTTTTACTAATTGTACCTTGGAATGTCACTTTATTTTACTGATGTTACTAGTTTCCATCGTTAAGCTATACTTTTGTAACATTGCCCTTGTCCTTATGTCCTTCTTTGATGATTGAATCAACTGATTTTCCCTGTGAAACTCCCTTGTCTTGTCAATAAAAAGGAAGGCTGATTTTGGATCGGGGCTGCTCCCCTGATGGGTGGCAGTCCCTCCGGGCGTCATTGATGGTACTCTGAGTGAATTCTTTCTTTCTTTTTTCTCCATCTCAGTTACACAGAGGAAAGTGTAACACTGGTCAGAATCTGGATCAGTTCTAATCCAATCAAGCAGTAGGTGAGGTTCCCTGTGCTTCTGCCTTTGCCCTAAGATGCCTAAGATGCATGTGGGTATGCCCCTCATCTCCTGTGTTCTTGGCCATATCTTCCCTTTGGACCTGCAATTCAGCATGGTCCCACCAACTGCTGCCAGACTGGCCTATTGTCTGCCTTCCCATGACCTCTGGCTTCACCACACACACACGCACACACTCCCGTAGGAGGTGGCCTGCCTTGGAGAGGTGAGTCATGGGCCTGAACAGGGACTGAGATTCTAAACTTATAAAAGATGAGATTCCATTCTTAAGAATGGAAGATGGTACGACTACAAAGGGAGAGGTAAGAAAAAGGGTTAAGTCTACAAGGGGTCAGAGGTCAGATAAAGGTCAGTACTTGAAGGCAGAAGTTTGGATCCAGGAAGGTGAAACCAAATAAAGCAGGACAGAATCAAAGAGGGAACTGGGAAGGGAAGTCTTAAGTGGCTGCTTATTCGTAATGACATTTGTGGGCTCCACTAATGGGGTTGGTGACCTAATCACAAACCAGGGTGGGGTGGACCCTGCCAACCACCCCCTCAAAACCACTTCTCAAGCAGGACTGGGCAGGGGCTTTCCTGGGTGGGGCTGATGGTGTGCCCTGGTAGAGTTTGAGTGGTTCCAGCTTTGAGAGGCCTGCTGCCGTGCCAGCTGTTCTAGACACAGCCTCATCCCAGCCTAGCACTGGCCATGGTCCTACGGGAGGCTGGTGCCTTCCTGGCTGCTCAGGTTGGCCAGAGTGCGGATGAAGGATAATGGAGGATCTGAAAGAGGGTGAGGATGCTCACATTTGACAGTCTTGATTTATTCCTAGGGAATAGGAGAGGGAGTGTAGAAGAGTGTGTTTGATGATTTTAGACAGCTACTATAGGGAATTTATTAGGCAGCCTCCAGGAATTCTGAAAAGAATTACCCAGCAGTTGTGAGGTCTCAGCCATAGTTAGACATCAGGTATGTGGCACATGTCCAGTCATGCTCTGACTCTGGGGCTTTCCCCAGCAGTGGTCACCATCATAGCCAGGAACACTGAGGCTCCAAGAGACCTGAGTTCTCTAGCATGGTGACTGCACATGCGTGGTGGTTGAATGAATGCACACATTAGTGAATGATGAGGTTCAGCTATGATGATAGAGGGAAATGATCTCTGTGCCCAAATGTGAGGCGTTGGGTAGCTTTGAACTCAGGTTTAGCAAAGGAAAAGGAAGGACTCTGTGCTTGGGAGTGGGGTGCTGCGGAAATCTTCCTGTGCTCAGATATGAGGGTCAGGGAATTGAACCATGAATTAGCACAGGTACAAAAAAAGAGCATTTGATATCCATGTGCTGTTAGTTATTGGTAAAGATTTTGTGGTGTCTCTCCTTTGATATGGGGTTTAAAAAAATAAAAATGACCCTTTCCTGAGATAAGAAGAAAAGGCAGAAGGGGCCAGAATAAAGCATAAATGGGCCAGAAAGTAAAATAACAACTTATAGAACTTCTGAGTGTTTCTTCTGCTTAAGATTTATTAAAAAGCTAGAAATATTTTGAATAGCTCCTAAAATTATGAAATACTTAGGTAGAAATTTAACAAAGTATGTGTAACATTTGTATGCTGAAAAGTAGAAAACATTGATAGAAGAAATAAATAGAGAGTGAAACTCTGTTCATGGATTGGAAGACTCAGTAGTGTTAAGATGTTTATTTACCCCGTAGTGGACTGAATTATGTCACCCCAAAACTCACTGAGGCTTGAATTGTCTCCCAAGTTTTATGTATTAGAAACTTGGCCCCCACTGTGACTGTTAGGAGGGTGGGAGATCCTATTATGGTAATTGAAAGGTGGAGCCTTGAAGAGGTGATTGTATTGTAGGACCATGCAATCGTGAATGGATTACAAATGGTGGTCGGGGCGTGGTTCTGAGGGCTTTAAAGGAAGAGGAGAGTCTACCTTGCTTGCTCTCTCTGCTCTTTCTTGCTTCCCTTCACCATATGATCTGCTTGTGCCCACCAGCTGCCTGCTGCTTTCCAGCATGAGTACAAGCAGCCTGAGGCTCACGCCAGATGCAACTGTTCCAGAATCGTAAACCAAATAAGTCTCTGTTCTTTATATATTACACAGTCTCAGGTATTCTGTTATAGCAACACAAAACAGACTAAGACACCTCCAAAGTGAACAGTAGAGTCAATGCAATCCCAACCAACCAAAGGCCTAGCAGGCTTTTTGTTGGGTGTGGGGGGTAGAAATTAAAAAGCTGATTCTAAAACTTACATGGCAAAGCAAAATAACCAGAATAGTTAAAGCCATATTGAAAAGGAAATACCATTTGATGTCAAGACTTACTATAAAGCTACGGGAAGTAGTCAAGACAGGGTGATATTGCTGAAAGGATAAACATAGAAATCAGCAAGCAAAACAGACAGTCAAGAAGCAGACCTAGGTGGGAGAGCATGGGAGTGCTGCAGGAGATTGACAAGATCCCTGTGGAGTATGAAAGGCCAGGACAGCAGCCTAGATAGGGGAGAGAGGCACACTGCTGCAGCCACCACACTTCTGCCACTGGGATCAGTGCAGAAAAGATATTCCCTAGCAGGAAAGAGGTAGACAGAGGACCCAGACCAACCCCCATCCTCACCACAGAGGCTGCAGTTCCTACTGCAGGAAGATTCCACAGCCCTTGCAAGCCTGGAGCCAAGTGTGGGGAGCTGCCTAAAATGTACACACTTCATAGATCCAGAACTGGAGCACACACTGTGCACTCCCCAACCTCCTGACCCAAGCTGATACAGCACAGCAAGATCTTAGTCCAGAGCCACGGTGGGAGCATGCCCTGCCCTGAGGGCCAGTTGCCACTGTTCTTCCCCAGTGTTAAGGCTCTGTCGTCATCCCAATGCACTCACAGGAGGGGCTACAATGCCCTGATCATAGTGGCTTGGATCCTGAGCATAGGAGAAGCTGTGACTCCAGTACTGCACGTCTGGGAAGCCAACCCCAGGCCGACTGAACTGATGCACCACCATGCCTCTGGCCCAAGATTAGGCAGGCAGACCAGCCTCCCACAGACTGCCCTCCCTCCCCACCAACACTGGTTAACTGAGTTCTGTGTACCTCAGCCCCCACCCCAGAAAAAAATATTCACAGGTCCCTACCCTAACGCACATGTCTCCAAGCAGGTAGAGCTAAAGCAATCCATGCCTTTCCAAAGAAGTGGCCAAGTTTTGCCCTCCACACACCTGCCTTGGGACCTCACCCATTGCTCCAGTAGTGGCTGACTGAGCCCACTCTCTGCAGGCCCACATGCTGACCCCACCTACTACCTGAGAAGTGGCTCAGCAGCCCCACCCTTGTGAGACTTGCTCCTGAACTGCTGAGGGAAGCAAGAACTTACACCTAGCCCCACGAAGTGGCTCAGTGGACTGACCCCCAGCTGACCCACACCCTGATAGCTGGGCCAAGCATACCCATACCCCTGAGTCAGAGCAATAGCCCAGCTATCATGCCCTGGTGGACATGCCCTTGAGTCTTTGAGCCATTGCATGCCCTCACATCCGAATGAGAAACAATCCTGCTGATGTGCCCCTAGTGGGCCCACTGTCAGTCAAAGAATCAGCACAGTGACCCTACCACTGGCATATCAGTGCCAGAGACCCTGACACACCACACAGCCACATCCCCAGCCTGATAAACAACTCAGCAACCTCATCCCCAGTGAGCCAGTTCCTGAGATGAGTTACCCACAGTGTGCATGCACACAGCCCTGACCTGAGAACCAACCTAGCAAGACCACCCCCAGCAAAGATGTGCCACAACTGCCACAATCTCCCAAGCCTAGGCCACTGAAGCACTTGCAGATATAGCAAACATGGATTACAGCTGAAGAGACTACACAAAATCCACACTATTGCATCCATTCAGAAAAAAAGTCAATGAACCCTACAGAATCTATACCCTAGGCACTGCCACAATCTCCCAAGCCTAGGCCACTGAAGCACTTGCAGATATAGCAAACATGGATTACAGCTGAAGAGACTACACAAAGTCCACACTATTGCATCCATTCAGAAAAAAAGTCAATGAACCCTACAGAATCTATACCCTAGGACACTTTTGCAGGTGAAAGTCTTTCCCCACACAAGCCACCCTACAAAAATCAAAGAGGTGACTGTTCAACTAGATGAACAGATATCAATGCAGGGGGAAAAGAAACATAAAAATACAAGGAAATGTGACACCACCAAAGAAACACAGTAATGCTCCAATAACTGATCCCAAAGTATCCAAAATTGCCAGCTTGCCAGAAAAGGAATTCAAATTAATAACGGTAGAGAAACTCACTGAGATACGAGAATACAGACAAACAATTCAGCAAAATCAGAAAAAAAATTCATTATCTGAATGAGAAATTTAACAGAGGTAAATATCATTTAAGCAAACAGAAATCTTGGAATTGAAGAATTCATTGAATTAACAAAAACTATGTCTGAGAGTCTCAACAACAGGCTAGATCAAGCAGAAGAAAGAATTTTTGATCTTGAAGACAGCTTTTTTGAAATAACTCTGAAAGACAAAAGAAAAAGAAAAAATAATTTTAAAAGAAATTAACAAAACCTTCAAGATTCATGGGATACTATTAAGGGAATAAATATTTAAATTATGGGCATTCCAGAAGGACAAAGTGAAAAAAGTATAGAAAATCTATTTAATAAAATAATAGCTGAAAACTTCCCTAGTCTTGGGAAAGATATGGACATCCAAATCCAGGAAGCTCAAATGTCCCCAAATAGATTAAACCCCAAAAGAGCCTCTCCGAGGCATGTGGTAGTCAATCTGTCAAAAGTTAAAGACAAAGAGAGAATTTTTTAAAAAAACAATAGGAAAGTGTCCAGTCATTTATAAGGGAATCCCCATTAGACTAACAGCAGACTTCTTAGCAGAAACCCCACAGGCCAGGAGACAGTGGGATGATACATTCAAAGTATTGAAAGAAAGGGCCGGCCCGGTGGCGCACTGCTACAGTGCGCCACTTGGGAAGCGCAGCGGCGCTCCCGCCGAGGGTTCGGATCCCACATACAGACCGGTTCCCGCTCACTGGCTGAGCGAGGCGCGGGGGCAACACCGAGGGTTGTGATCCCATTGCCGGTCCCGGTCCAGTACGGGGGCGACACTGAGGGTTGCGATCCGTTGCCGGACATGGAAAAAGACAAAAAAAAAAAAAAAAAGTATTGAAAGAAAAAAATTGTGAACCAGGAATATTTTACCCAGCAAACTATCCTTCAGAAACGAAGGAGAAATACAGTCTTTCTCAGCAATAGGATATACAGCAAGAAGATATAACACTTATAAATACATATGCACCCAACACCAGAGTACCCAGATATATAAAGCAAATATTATCAGATCTAAATCAGATCTAAAGGAAGAGATAGACACCAACACAATAATAGTTAGGTCTTTAACACCCCACTCTTAGTATTGGTCTGATCATCAAGATAAAAAAATCAACAAAGGAATATTGAATTTAAATGGCACCATAGACCAGATGGACCGAACAGACATTTACAGAACATTTCATCAAACAGCTGCAAAATACATATTTTTTTCATTGGCACATTGAACATTCTCCAGGATTGACCATATGTTAGGCCACAAAACAAGCCTTTGCAAGTTCAAAAACAGCTGAAATTTTATCAACTATCTTTTCTGACCACAACAGTATAAAACTAGAAGTCAATAAAAGAAGGATCATTGGAAACTGTACAAATACATGGGTATTAAACAACATGCTCCTAAGCAAAGATGGGTCAAAGAAGAAATTTTAAAATTCCTGAAGACAAATGAAAATGAAAACACAACATACCAGAACCTATGGAATATAGCAAAAGCAGTTTTAAGAGGAAAGTTTATAGCAATAAATACCTACATTAAAAAAAAAAGAAAGACTTCAAATAAACAACCTAACATTACACCTCAAGGAACTAGAAAAATAAAAACAAATCAATGCCCAAATTAGCAGGAGAGAAATAAAGATCAGAGCAGAAATAAATGAATTAGAGATTACAAAAATTAAAAAGATCAATGAAACAAAGGTTAATTCTTTGAAAAGATAAAAAATTTTACAAACCATTCTCTGGACTAAGGAAAAAAGAGAGAAGACTCAAATAAATAAAATCAGAAATAAAAAAGGAGACTTACAACTGATGCCATAGAAATATGAAGGATCATATGAGACTATTATGAACATCCACATGTTACCAAACTGGAAAATCTAGAAGAAATGGATAAATTCCTGGATACACACAAGTTACCAAGGTTGAATCATGAAGAATTAGAAAACATAAACAGATCAATAACGAGTAATGAGATTGAAGCAGTAATAAAAAGTCTCCCAACAACAAAAAGCCCAGGATCAGAGGGCCTCTTGCCAAATTCTACCAAACATTTAAAGAAGAACTAATACCAATTCTTCTCAAACCCTTCCAAAATATTAAAGAGGAGGATATACTTCCAAACTCATTTTATGAGGCCAGCATTACCCACATACCAAAACCAGAAAAGGACACAAAAAGAAAGAAAACTACAGAGCAATATCCCAGATGAAAATAGATGTGAAAATCCTTAACAAAATGCTGTCAAGCAATCCAAAGCACATTAAAAAGATCATTCACCATGATCAAGTGGGATTCATCTCAGAAGAGCAAAGATGGTTTAACATATGTGAATCACTTAATATGACACATCATATCTACAGAATGAAGGTCAAAAACCTGATGATGATTTCAATAGACTCAGAAAAAGCACGTGATAAAATTCAACACAGTTTCATGATAAAAATATTCAACAAATTGGCTATAGAGGGAATGTACCTAAACACAATAAATGACAATATAACAAACCCACAGCTAATGTTGTATTGAATAGACAAAAGGCGAAGGCTTTTCCTTTGAGATGTGGAACCAGACAAGGATGCCCACTTTCCCCACTCTTATTCAGTGAAGTACTGGAAGTTCTAGCCAATAAGGCAAGAAAAAGAAACAAAAAGCATCCAAATTGGAAAAGAGGAAGTCAAACTATTCTTATTTGCAGATGGCTTGATCATAACTTGAACTACAACTAATCTGAGACATGACAAAATTCCCTGTAATCCTCCTGGAATGTGAGAGGATGTGAGGCCCGTGAAAACATCTCTCAGTCTCCTCCTATCTACCCTAGAAGAGTTTCTTTTCATCTCCTGGGTTCTGTGAGGTAAGAGGCTTTCTGCCCTATCCTGTAGAATAGAGCTGCAGGCTATAAAACCACCCAGCTGCAGTCTAAAGTTGACTCCTCAGCAATGGGATATTGCACAACTCACTCTGCAGTTATCCAGCCCCTTTTGTTTTGGGGTGTGGGATAAGGACCGCGAGGAGCTGGCCCCTTTGGATAGTCTTTTTTTTTTCATTGTTTCTGTAAGTGATAAACTGCTTGAATCTAAAAGTGTCCTATTGTCCAATGCGTTTTTGACAGATAACAGATTAACAGATAACAGACTGAGAAGACATTTGCAATGTCTAAAACTGACCATGGATTAATATGTAAACTAACCTAGGGGTTATTAAAAATCAACTAGCAGAAGAAAGGAAATCTAATTTAAAAAGTAATCAAAATAGGTGACACACTGTAGTAAATATCAAAATGCCTAGGAAGTCCATAAATAGCTGTTTGACCTCAGTAGTTAGCAAAAAAATACTAATTTTAAAACATTGAAATGTCACTTTGAACTCATCAGATTGACAAGAACATGACAGTTGGATGATGCTCAATGTTGGTGAGAATGTGAGAAAGGAAATCTTCAAGCCCTGCTGGGAGGAAGGCAGCAGGTCCCAGCCCTCTGGAGAACCATCTGGAACTTCTAGGTGTAGTAAATGTGTGGATGTCCTAACTGTCCCATTCCAAAACATGTATTATTGCTACTGTTTTTCCTGTCCAGTTTACAAAGTATTTGCCTACTCTCACTCCAAAACATGTATTATTGCTACTGTTTTTCCTGTCCAGTTTACAAAGTATTTGCCTACTCTAAGGTCATGTTTTCTACATTTTCTAGAAGCTATATTGTTTTTCTCTTTCATATCACATCTATGATTCATTTTTTTTTTCTTTTTTTGTCTTTTTTCGTGTCCGGCAACGGATAGCGAATTAATTGTGTGCATGGTGTGAGAAAGGGGTAAGAGCCTATTTATTTCTATATAGGTATCTAATTGGTCATCACCATTTGATGGAAAGACCATTCTTTCCTCTCCAAAGCGTGGAGGCATCTTTGTAGCGGTCAAGTGACCGTGCACGTGTGCGTATATTTCCGAACCCTCTATTCTGTTTCATTGGTCTATTTGGCTTTATGCCAATCGAGTATGTACTCTAGAAAAATTCTAATACAGGACCTTCAGCAACACAAATGGGAATATTTATTTTAAATTTTTATTTCTTGTTTTTCTGTTCGTGTGTGTGTGTGTGTGGTGTGTTTGTTTTGGTAGCAAAGAGTTGAAACACCTTAGATGTCCTTTTTTCTTTTTTTGTCTTTTTTCGTGTCCGGCAACGGATAGCAACCCTCAGTGTCGCGCCTGCACCAGACCGGGACCGGCAATGGGATCACAACCCTCGGTGCCACGCCCGCACCTCGCTCAGCCAGTGAGCGGGAACCGGTCTGTATGTGGGATCCGAACCCTTGGCGGGAGCCCCGCCACACTCCCAAGCGGCGCACTGTAGCAGTGCGCCACCGGGCCGGCCCTATGATTCATTTTGAATTAATTGTGTGCATGGTGTGAGAAAGGGGTAAGAGCCTATTTCTTTCTATATAGGTATCTAATTGATCATCACCATTTGATGGAAAGACCATTCTTTCCTCTCCAAAGCGTGGAGGCATCTTTGTAGGGGTCAAGTGACCATGCACGTGTGGGTATATTTCTGAACCCTCTATTCTGTTTCATTGGTCTATTTGGCTTTATGCCAATCGAGTATGTACTCTAGAAAAATTCTAATACAGGAACTTCAGCAACACAAATGGGAATATTTATTTTAAATTTTTGTTTCTTGTTTTTCTGTTCGTGTGTGTGTGTGTGTGTGTGTGTGTGTGTGTGTGTGGTGTGTTTGTTTTGGTAGCAAAGAGTTGAAACACCTTAGATGTCCATAACTAGATAAAAATGGAAAAGTAAAATCAACTAGTTACATTATATGGAATCCTACATAACAGCAAAAAAAAAAAAAGCCTATATTTACATACAGCAAAAAGAATAGTCTCAGAAGCACAATATTGAGTAAAAATTTATAAATAGAGCTATAATTTCCAAAAAAGAAGGTTATATCTTGACTCTCATACAGATAAAAATAAACCCATGTTAAAATTTTTACTTAACTAATAGTCAATAACTGATACTCAGGCAGAAGTTACAACCAGGTTTTTTTTTTTTTTTAAGTGAAAAAGCACAAATGTATGAGGAGTAATGAAATGTTGAAATGAATTGCAGGAGGAAGCAAACTAATTGTACTAGCCCATTTTCTGTTGCTTATAATAGAATGCCTGAAATTGGGTAATTTATAAAGAAATGAAATTTACTTCTTACAGTTTTGTAGGCTGGGAAGTCCACAGTCCAGGGAACACATCTGGTGAGAGCCTTCTTCCTGATGGGGGGTCTCTGCACAGTCCCATGGCAACACGGGGTATCACATGGGGAGAACGGCAAGAGAGTTAACCTGCTCACGTGCTCTCCTTATAAATCCGCCAGAACCACACCCATGATAACTCATTAGTCCGTGACTGGATTAATCCCTTCAGGAGAGCACAGTTCTCACAATCCAATCACCTCTCAAAGGACCCACCTTTCAAACATCATAATCAGATTTACTACACTCTTAACATGGTTACAGTAGAGATCAAGTTTCCAACACATGAACTCTTGCAGGGCACATTTGTCCCACAGAACTAGTATTGGATTTTTCCCCCACAGGAGGGGAAGGATGACAGAACAAAATTCGTCTGTCAGTTACTTTCATTCGACAAATTATAAAATGATTCTCATAGAATCAAAATCAGAAAACACAAGGAAGAGTTTTTGAGAGACAACGCAGTTTTCTACTGAATTGCAAATTTTTTATACAATAGGGTGAAATTTGTATAAAAATAAAGCACAAAATCAATTTCACACAAATTACACAATGTCCAAGGTATTGTTATTGGTAAATGGGAGCTTCTTATAATTTTCATAATAAATAGAGTATATTTGACATGAAAACAAAGAATGGGTGTTTATTTTTCTCTTAATAATATCTGTCTTTCATTGTCAGTAAAAGAAACAACAAAACTTTAAAATTTGGACTATTTTAATCTCAGTTTTGGCTGAGATTGTTTGGGTAGATGCTGTGGACTTAATTTTCATTCCTACCTCCTTCTCACGGGCCCTTCTATAGTAAAAGGTCTGCAAAATCATTTCTTAGACTCCCTGGAAGCTACCATTCCAGATATATTTTAGGCCCCACCCATCAAATGCATTTTTATGAGACAAATTTGGAACTGAGCTGGATGGGGCAAAAGGCATCCATCTTGTCCCACGGGTCTCCTTCCACCTGGCTCTCCACACTTTCATGCTCATTACTGTCTCTTTGCCTCAGGGTCAGAGTGATGCTGGGCAGAGAGCTCATGAGAGGAATGCAGGAGCCTTTTATTGACCAGACAGGGAACATGCTACTGTTAGGGGAGGAAGGCATGCCCTTCGGCTCCTGGAGGGGACACTCTGCTGTTGTCCAGGGTTTACCTTGTGCTGGGGACACCACAGGAGGTAATCTCACCTGAGGAATGAGGGAAACAGACAGTGTTGGAAAAAGATCAATCCCAGCCAGCCCAGGCTGGAGTCCACCTCCTTCCTCTGAGAGAAGTCTGGGTTGCCCACACCTCACCCTGCCCCGCCCGCCCCAGGTCATCCCATGCTGGGAACCCAACCCAGCCCTATTCTCATCATTCCCAGCATCCTGACCCATGCCCCGCTCTGTCCCAGGTTCTGGCCCTGCTCCTGTCCAAAGACCTCTTGAGAAGAGAAGGCATGAGAAGTCAGGCAATAGGCTCTGGGATCCCCCAGGAGATGATCCCTCTAACCAGCATCTGCAGCAGGTGCCTCTGTCCCTTCGTTCTTTTCCACCTCAAGCCTGGCCCCAATCCCCACTCACCTGAGGCTCAGGCTTTCCAGAGAAAGACAAACAGGACTGAGAACACCAGGCCCTTGTTCAGGATGAATCCGCACGTCAGGACAATGGCCAGCACCGGCAGCTCTGTGAGGTCAAAGGCAAGCAAATGAGCATCGGCTCCCTGGGTTTGACCTTCTTGAACCCCAAAGGGTGCGTGTCTGCTGAATGCTCTGCCCTGAAGCCAGCTTGCTCCCTGCCTCTTGGCCATGAGAGCAACCAAGCCAAGTTTTGCATCCCTTAAAGATGAAGCCTCCACCAGTCCATCTCAACTCCCACTCTCATCCCAAAGGACTCTAACTGGCCTCCTGCCTCTAATATCTGCTGACCTTATTCCTCCTGCAAAGATACTGAGTGGGTCTGCACTGCGCCCCTAGCTTTTCCACCAAAGGACACAGGGGAAGCCTAATGCTCCCCCTGCCTACAGCACAAAGTGCACACGATTGCACGGCATTCCAGTCTCTGCACAACCCAAGATTTATTGTCCTGCTTTAACCTTGCCATCTCCTCTCTCCACTCAGCCAAACCATCTACCTGTGTAGATGACACCCTATGTGTGGGCCTTCCCACCACCTGTGCCCTCTTGCCCCCACCACAAATGCCACCCCTCTGGCACACTTTGTCAGTTCTTATCCATCTCCAAGGGTTCTCCTCCAGGGAGTGTTCTCTGACACCCACTCCCGACAGCTGCTCTGGGAGTCACCCTGCTCTGTTCATTTGCTACTAAGAGCTGCTCTGTAGGGATGGACATCTGTCAGTCCCATTTGTTGACTCCAAGGAAGAGGCTGCTGGTTGCTCAGCTTCCATTTGGGACTGCTCCACACTTTCTAGTAGTGAAGCCTTGTCAGCAGGGGTGTAATACATCTGTATGCACTCAGCACCCCAGCCCCCAGCTCCCTTCTGTGGGGGCTGGTGGATGGGACTTCTGCTGCCTTGAAGTAGTAACATCCAAGCCTTGGATTGGGGCTTCAGGATAGAAATAAAAGTGAAGGTCATTCTGCCCACTTGGGCTCAGGACTCCGTTGTCGTGCTGCAGCAAGAGACAGTCCATTGTGTGGTTCAGCCTGGTTCTCTGGATTGTACCAGGGATGAAAGCCTTGGTCCCAGATGATCCCAAAGTAGTACTTTGCTTTGCTCTGGCCTCTGTGCAGCGACCCTCATTCAGACTGTCTTTCAGGTTGGTTCTGTTTGGTAAGTGACATGTTCCAGAAGAGATAAAAGTTCTTCAGGGTCTTGGCTGAGACCTAGCCCAGCCTATTTGGTGGCCAGATAATGCTTGACAAAGATGGGACAGCACACCATGAGCCTGCCAGGCCATCTATGTAACCTAGCTGACCTAATCTGAGCTGAGAGAGACCTCCAAGGAGCCTAGAACAACTTTTCTTCTCCTACAGGCTAAGCAGCTCTGTCATAAGTTCATTGCCAGAGGACCACACTCTAGTTGGGAGAGAAAGGTTCACAGGGTCCTAGAAAGTCAAAGGTAGAAGGAGTGCTCAACTCCATCCACTTCAGCCTCTCAAGGGACAGGGTAGACAGGCAGTGCCCAAGGTCACACAGTGGACAGCAACAGAGCAAGGCCCTGTGCTAGTGGGGGCCTCTCAAACTGACCAGCTCAGAAGAAAACATTTACTGAGAAACTTGAGGCAAATGTGTGCTCCACCCTCCCAGTTCTCTGTTCCCTTGTGGGTAGACAGGATTTCCAGCAGAGGAGGGGAACTGGCACCACGAGTGAGACACAAACTGAAGGTCAGCGAAATGCCCTTCATTTGCTCGTTAATATCTATCATTCACCTACTACTTTTTAATCCCTTCACACACATTGTACACAATTATTGAAAATCAACGTTGTACCCCACATGTATGTATAATAAAACAAACAAACAATAAATAAATACAAAAAAGTAAATAAATAAATCCCCTGAGAAAGGGGACAGATTTCTGTTGGCCAAATTGGGTCCATTTGCCAGTTTCACCAGGGACAACTGAGTCAGACAAGCCCCTGTCGGACCCCAGCTGCACCATTTATCTGCTGAATGAAATAGTGAATAACTTCACCTCTGCGAGACTTCCCTGGTACAGCGGAGACAGCAGAACTTGTTTCAAGTAGGGAGATTAACAAGTTAAATGTTTCACACATAGTACATGTTCAGTTATCCAGTTCCTCTAGCAGGTTCTCTGTCATGAAGAAAGATGATTTTTGAGGTCACCTAGTCCAACTTTCTCATCTTACAATGAGAAAACAGAGGACCAGAGAGGAGCTATGATTTTCTCAGCATCACAAGGCAAGACAGAGGAAGGCCCAGGTGCCCTGATTTGTGGTCCTAAACTTTTCCCATTACCCTGCACTGTCTCTCCAAAGCAGTCGCTCATGGCAGATGGGGCCCCAGCCCACTGGCTGTGCTTGAGAGGACCCTTCCCTGACCGGGGTCACTGCTGCTCACCTTTGCACTGTACCAGCCGAATCCGATCGTGCACGATAACAGGGTCACGAGGCGAGAGGAGGATCACACACTGGTACAGCCCCACGTCCTGCCTCTGGAGCCCTGTCACCGTGACCCTGATTACAGATTCAGTGGGAAAATCCTCCAGCAGGTACCTCCCAATGTGGGCCCGGTTTAGGTTCGGGTTTGTAGTCTCTGTGCTCACAAGAGTCTCTGGGGAGCCCTGGCTCCCCACCCGCTGCCAGGCCTTCAGGCTAGCGGCGTATTTGATGATGTTGTAAGGACAGACCACAGTCAGGTTCTTTCCTTCTAGCAGACACCTTGACTCCTCCCGTTCGCCTACAGCTTGGAATCCTAGAATGAGGAGTCAAAGCGATTCATTGAGCACATGTTGTTTCTTCCATCAGCCCCACGTGCCCAGCCTCAGACCCCACCACAGACACAGGACCACAGCTGAAGAGTGCTAGTAGCTCCAGTAAGCATTTAAGGGTGATCTAGGATTTCTGTCTGTATTTAGAAATGGTTCAGCAATCATATGTTTGTTCGTATATGTGTGCCACCAATATACACTCACGGAGCAAACAAGAAAAAATATTGATCATGGTTGAATGTTGTAATCTCGGTAATGGCTTATGGTGGCTATCTTTTCTGTATTTCGTAGATTAGAAAATTTTCATTTAAAAGAGGTACAAAACAACTTCATCAGTTTTACCACCCATTTTCTATTCTACTTGCTGCCCAGACGTGTCCCTGGCTTTCTGGTACACAGTCCTTTGTATGAGCTCCTTGTGTCCCCAAGTTGAATGCTGAACACTGCCAGTGGGCACTGATCTCTTGCTTCACCTGCCCCTCAACACCATCAACATCACTCACCACAACTTTTATTAAGCATCTACTGTGCCCTAAATACTGAGCCAAGAGCTTCCATCAGTCTGAGATTTAATTCTAGGACAGCCCTCTGAAGTACGTACCATCTACAGATGAACACTTTTGAGAAGATGCTATTTGAGAAGGAGGAAATTGAGGCTCACAGAGTTTCGGGGTCTTTCTCAAGGTCACACATGCAGAAAGAGGCAGAGACGGGACTTGAACCAGCTCCGTCTGGTTCCAGAGCCCTCACTCTCTTTCCCACACTCCTCTCTGCCCCTGGCCAGAGGGACTCGCGCTGCAATTCCCTCTTCATGCTGCTACTTGGTCCTTTGTTGTCAGTGACCTTCTCCTCCGCCCCGTGACAGAATATTCCTTGAAGGGGGGGCTTCGTCTTACACGACTTCACATCTCCCAGGACATCGGTGCAGTGCTGGGGGATTGCTCGCTACACTCCACCTAATTTTCTCAGCTTCCAGATGCACTAGAGGAGCCTCCCGGTGGACCGGCGCCGTCTGCATCCATTACCTGCCTTTTCCCTTTCCTGTCTCTAGCGCACACCCCGACCCCATTCCTGTCCACCCTAAAGTGATGAGAGGAAACTGCTCTCAGTACGTACCTCCCCTGAGCTGTCCACATCGCTCTCCCTGGAGTCCTCTCCCCCATCCTTTTTACCTGCCTCTCCTTACCTGAAACACCGAGCAACAGCAGCAGCAGCAGCAGCAGCAGCAGCCTTAGCCACCCCCAGAGCCATGTCCCCTCCATTCTGTCCCTACACTGGATCCACGTCTTGCTGGCCAGGCCAGGGCCTCCCTCTCTCAGTTGCTGGAGGGGGTTGCCCCACATCGGTGTTTGCATCTTCCCGGAAAGGCTGGGCTGTTACTGTGCAATTGAGAAACCCTGAGGGAACTGTGGCAAGAGGGAACAGCTCAGGTAATGCAGAAGGTGAAGAAAAGAGCGATTGCTGTCCTTGTGACAGCTTCCTTCCTGCCTTCATTATGTCACAATCCTCCTGGGAAGCACTCAGTAGCTCCCCATTCCCCACCACAGCAAGTCTAGACCCACCATCTGAGGTCACCCCCACTCCACTCTCTTCCTCAGATCACCAGGACATTCTCATCACTGGTCGCTGACCACTGTGTCCCACAGCCCTCATGCCATTCTGCTCATCTGAAATGATAGTGTGCATCCAAACTGCACTCCCCTCCACGCCTGGTTTCTGACGAGCCACCTCCTTTCACCTTTCTCCATGCCACGGTTCTCAAGTGTGGGCACTTGGCTGAATCCCTCAGGAAGGTGGGACACAGACACATGCCTGGGCTTCACCCCAGAAATGCCATTTGGGAGGTCTGGTGAGGGGCCTGGGAACCTGCATTTTCACAAGCAGCCCAGGTGATTCTGAGGCAGGTGCTCCACGTAGACCAGGCCCAGCATGAGACAGTGGTGATGTTGCCATTGATGCCCTGCCCCAGACACTTGGAGCAGCCAATCTCTTGCCACCATGCTGTTCCTGGACTCTGAGTGTTCTAATTCTCTCTGTCCTAGTCACTTCCAACTGGTCCTGCATCTTGTGTCTCACCCTCACGATGCAGAATCCTGCACCAGAATCATGCATTTGGCCCAGCTTCGTCAAGTCACATGCCGGCACCAAGTCACATGCCTGCACCAGAGCTGCCAAGGAGAATTGGGAGGAATATCTGCTTTTATCCTCAATAGAAGTGGAAGCAGAGCTCTGCATCCTAGTGGGACTCACACATTGGGGCATGTCTTATGAACGGAAAAGGTGTTTGGTGCTAGAGAACCAAGAGGTTCTTAGGATTAACTGAGTCACTCAAGATCAGACATCTTGCAAGGAAGCAGATCTGGAACTCAAGCCTGGACATTGGTTTATCCGAGGCCTGTGTAATTAACCACACAACACTACTGTGTCAGCCAAAACCCCAGCAGAAACAGGTGGCTCACTGAAACTGGGTAATTAAGGAATGTTTAATAGAGATGTGAGTAGAATTGGGGGAGACCGGCAAGGGATGCTGCCATACGTTGAGGCTGGCAACAGTGGTGAGTCACTGCCCCACAGGGCAAGAAGGTGGAGCAGTTGTGTGAGCTTGGAGATAGTCACTGTATGGGGAGGGGCCTGAAGGAGCTTCAGAGAGGAACGAAGCCACTCACGCCACCCTCCAGAAGGAAGCCCGAGGATAAAAACCCTGACTTCACTCTCTTCCCACCCTCTGCTCTCCTCTCATGCTACCCAGAAGCTGGTGGCCCAGGGGGCCTGTTGATTTAGCCCACAGTGGTCAGGTTCCCAGGCCACAGAGTAGGGAGTAAAAGGATAGAGAGTGGCCTGCAGGTGCCAACTGGAGTGTAGCCAGCACAACCATTTGTCTTCCAATTTAGAGTATGTAATTTTTCAGGCAACTTTAATACCATTAATCTGTTATTAAATTATTCATACAAGCACACTAAACTATGCAGTTGGTTATTCCAGAATAAATATATGAATGTGTCATGGTGTTTGGTAAGGAGCATGATGACTTTTTGGAAACAAGCTTGAGAATCACTAAAAGAGAACTGTATGCTCTAATTCAGTAGGTCTGGAGGGGCTCCGGACTCTGAGCATTGTTTTTATGCCCAAGAGAATCTGATGCAGGTGGTTGAAGACGACAGTTTGAGAAACACTGCCATAACCCTGCTGGTCCCAGACCACTGACCTCAGCATGCAAACACTGTGTGCTGCGCAGTCATGGCCTGAGCCCTCGGTTCTGTTAGACAGGAAAATAGACAGCTGAGATGAACAGCTTCTGGATCAAGTGCTTCTCCAAAGACTTTCACCAGAGCAGCAGGATGAAATGAATTCCCATCATGTATCTTCTAACAGACTCAAAATTGGGGATCAGAAATAATCTCTGTGGGATCAGTGGTGCCATCACCTGGGCAGGTCCAGACAGAGCCGTGTTCATGTTAACGAGGAAGTCCTTATGGGATGGAAATGGGCTCGGGAAGGGGGAACTGTACCTTAGCATCAGGGTGTTTTTTTCTCAGGAGTAGGGAAAAGTTATGCTGATTATAGGAATATGTTTTCCTAATGTGAGACAAATTGCATGTGATAAGGTATGTTTGCTCTTGGGGAATTTAGGAAGAAATTGGCCTTGGCCATTGCTGAATTGAAATGGAAGGACGCACCATCCTTTCCCTATCCATGGAGTCCCCTCCCCTTTGGAGCCCAAGGAGGCAGCGAACAGGAAAATCCTGATTTAAATCTGTTGGCGATTGTAAGACACAGTGGGGCCTGGATACCTACCTATTCCACAGGAAGGCAGGGAGGGCACCAGAGAGAGCATGGGAGCTGGAAGGGGAGTCACAGGGCAGACTGGGAGAGGAAGAGGAAGGCAGAGTGGGGGACAGGGAAGCACCTAGGGGACAGCCTCCAGGAGCCTAAACGGTGAGACCTTGTCAGCCCACCATCCCCACCCTTTGTGTGATACAAGGAAAACAGGCATGAGGATATAGACAGAACTCCTGCTTCTATTCCATGTGGCTTTGGGACCCTTCAGTCTACGAGTTCTTTAGTTTTTGTTTCTGCCAGTAGGTGGTGATTCATTACTCGCGTGGCCTCGCTCTAGTCATGTGCATCTCTGCCTTCAGGGGTTATTTTCAGGGTCCAGAGATAAGATGCACACAGCATGTCTCATATTGTCTATCAGTCTTATCCTGTGGATCACATCCCATCCTACCAATATTTTCCCAGGACAGGACATTCATTTGAACTTAGTCTCTCCCAACTATGCAGTTCTCACGGTGGCCTCTTGACTTCTCCTCATTCCGTGACTTTCAACACCCTGTTCTGGGAGTGTTGGAAAGGGCCACAGATGAAGGGAGAAACCCAAGTGTCTGACTCTAGAGAGAGGATGGCCCCAGTGGCTGGCAGAGCAGGATGTTCTGTAAGTGAGAACTCTGTCCAGGTCAGGCCATAATTTTATGGTCCAGGGCGAGGACAAGGGGCAGAAATATTAGTGGTGCTGACTGTGCCTCGTGGTCCCCACAGGAGAGTGACAGTGAAAAGCATTGGACTCTATCTTTATTTCATGTAAACATTGAGCCCCTGGTGAAATGAAAGGCCAGGGCAAAGCACACAACCCAGGTTACTGGTGAAAGAAGGGGAGTAGTCAGGGCCAGGAGGGTGCGCTCCTGGGCCTTAGAAACAACTGTGATGACACTCAATTCACGCCGTGTCATTCCCTCCCCCCACACTCCTCTCCCAACACAACTGCCAGATGGACGTGGCTGGAGGTCAGAGGTTATTCTCATGAGTCCATGGGTCTAGGCTCCAATTGACCTCTGCGTGACAGCGAACAGGACAGTGAAGACCAGGCTCTTAGTGAGAAGACAACAGGCCACAGGAACGACAATGCTAAACAGAGGGATCCTGCGGAAAGAGAGGAGATTGAATGCTGATGACCCGCACTTGAGTCTTCATGAAATTCCTTCATGTCCCCATCTCATCTGCGTAGGTCCTTCCAGCACCTTTCCCATGCAGTCTGGCCATGTGCATTTTAGTTCGTCCCAATTCCTAAAACTACTGATTAGAAATATGTTTAGTAGAGAGTGCAGGGCCCATGTCCAGTAGAGCACCAGGATACCTCATGTTCCTCCAACCCTCTTGGCAGAGCAGCAGGCAGAGAGGGCACCTGGGGCCAGGACACCTGGTCCCTATTCTCAGCATGATGGCCTGCTTCCTGAGATAGTCACCTCAACTCTTTGGAATCCAACCCTAGTGAAAATCCCATCATGAACTTTATAGATTTTAGCAAAATGCTTCTCAAAGTCCAAATAACATCAATAGAAATCATAAGAAATAGAAATGAATGAAGGCCCTTGGCCTGTTGCACCAGCAGACGTGCAGGTAGATGGGAACACAGGTGCTCTGCACCATGACACACAGGGACAGAAAGAGAGGCAGGAGCAGTGGAGCACACAGAAGGCCAGATACGGAGGAGCTATTGTCATGTGAGAAGTCAGCATCTAAGGAAACCGGCAGCCAGTAGGTGAGGCAAGGATTACTTCCTAAACAGTCTTGCGGTATCTGGATAGCAATATGAAGAAAAAGTACGTGTATCTACAGTTTATACTATGAGGCAAAATAAACTCTCCCCCCCACCATCACCATGGAGTAAAGAGTTAAAGAAAATGGAAAAAGAAACAAAACAAGAAACACTCAAAAGTCACCAGGAAATAGAATCAAGCACAATTAAGGAATAAAGCAAATCAATCATTTAATAATGAACACACTTGCCTATACAAAATTTAAAAGTGAATGCACAAGCTAGCAAGAGGGTAATAACGTAAAGGTGGTGGAAAGTGGCAAACTTCGCTGAAATCCCACTCCCAGCCTCTGGCCCTGAGCTGTATCCAAGGGGACTACATTCCCAAGGCTGTCTGGTCAAGCTCAGTAACTGTGGTGCTGGTGGGGGAGAGGGGAGGAAGGGGGCAGTGGGGCAGGAAATCCTGTGTCTCTTGCACCCCTAGTGGTTGCAGCAGCGCCCTCCACAGTGCCAGCTCTGCCCTGGCTCCAGCCCTGCTGCCTGAAGATCCCCGCTTCTGGGCCTTGCTAATGCCACCTCTCCTGCAAGCCTCTCCTGCAAGTGCTCGGCCTCATCGCCTCAGAGCCTCTTACCATTGTCATGCACCCAGCTCAAGAGGCAGGGGTGCATCCACTCCCCACGGACCAACACCTGCATCTCTTTCAGGGGCTGCACCTAACCAATGACTGACAATGTGGGAGTACAAATACTCCAGCTCTCCTGTCCCTAACAGGGACAACTCTGGGTGGGACCCACAGGTCCCCAGAGCCCCCTTGCAGGACTGAGCCCAAGTCACCCCAAGGAAGCTGGGCTTCCTTCCCTTTCCAGTCCTACCTCCCTAATGGCTTTGCCAGGCATCAGTTCCTGCAACATTCTAACAAGAGAGTTTTCCTATGTCTGCTTCTGGGGAACCCACCCTGAGACAGGGTGACAGTGGCTTCCTCCACAGTGCCTTACTACTACCCCCAGGTTGGGGTTTCAGCTCTTCTATCACCTGAGCAAACAACTCTCTGTATTAAATTCCTTTTTTTTTTTCAAACAGCTGGAGTGGCTTCTGTTTTCCTGACTAGACTCTGAATGACAGAAGAGTTCATTTTATTTAATAAATAAAATTAACAGATGAAAGAGGTACAGCCTCTAGTAGGAATGTGGACAAAGATTTTGTACTCTCAGTTTACGTATTGGAAAATGAAAGTAATGAACAAAGAAAAACGTTGTCTCTCACTCAATCATTCATTTAATTTATTCCACAAAGATTAATGAGCACCTACTATGTACCAGGCACTTAGGCTGGTATCAGCGAAATAATGTAAGGGGAAAAAAGGCTCTGCCTCTACTGGCAGGGAGCAGGAGTCCACATTAACAGAGAAATTAAAGCAGGTACCTCTTCGCATCTATTTAAGCAGGAAATGTTTTTAAAACTCAATTCATGTTGGCAAGCCTACACTGATACTGCTTCACTTATACACATGGATCACACTGCAAACGGTTTCCAATGTTTTGGAATACCATTTATGTATGCTATATATACACAGAATGATATAAATGTTCAAATTCCCTTATGGGAAGGCCGGCCCGTGGCTCACTTGGGAGAGTGTGGTGCTGATAACACCAAGGCCCCGGGTTTGGATCCTATATAGGGATGGCTGGTTGGCTCACTTGGGAGACGTGGTGCTGACAACACCAAGCCAAGGGTTAAGATCCCCTTACCGGTCATCTTTAAAAAAAAAAAAAATTCCCTTACGGAAATTTTGTTTGAATAAACAACTAAAAAATTAAAAAAAGACATCTGCAAGAGTACGTTCATCTCAGAGCTCTCAATACTATAAAAAATGAAAACAATATCAATGGCTAAGAACAGGCACATATTATGTAAGTTATTGATTTTCCAAATGATAGAAAACTATCAGTAACTGCAGTCATTGAAATTATAATTATGAAGACTAAGTAGCAACATCAAAGAATAATGTTAACAGGAAAAATAATGAAAATGTTTATAATTAGAATTACTACTTTGTTAAAATATATATAAACATGAATAAAGACTAGAAAAAATATAGAGAAAAAAGTCAGGTTAGATTAGTGAGAATATGGAAGAATATTTCTTTCCCTGTTAATTCAATATTTAATGATAGACACATTCCAAGATGAATTAACATTTAATAATAACTGCAAAGAGAGTGTGCATGCCAAGTTAGTGATTCTAAACTTTGCCTGAACATTAGAAATCTCCCGAAGATTCTATACAATATTCTGAGATTGGCTCCACCTGCAGAAATTCTGATTCTATTGGTCTGCAATAGGGCACATGCATCAGTATTAAAAACAGACAAAGCAAAGCAAAAACAAATACTACAGGGAATCATAACATGTAGGTACTGCTGAGAGCTATTGGGCCAGGTGATCTCTTCCAGCTCCAGTCTACTAGCTTCCCTGCTGTATTGACAAGGACACTGAAGCCAGAGAGGGCTCCTGACTTGTTCAAATCACACAGTCTGGCTGACACTGGGATCCAGGTCCTTCACTCAGAGTGTTTTTTCCACTACACCATCAGGCCCCCAGGGTTGGCTGAGGTCCATTGGAATTCAGCAAAGATGTTATTTCCCTCTCCTTACAACTCCGGTGTGCAAGGAAACAAGGAAGGAACTGGGGAGAATGGCAGCCTGGCTGACAGCTTCCTCCTCACCCTATCACCACCTCCTTCCTCTCCTGGGAATTTCCACCCGGACTGGGGTGACTAGTTTGCTTCCACTCCACCCTTTTCTATCCCTCACTCGCCACATCCTCTTAGCACATAGACTGGGGAACAAAGAGCTCAGTGTCCAAACCAGGAGCCCAGAGGTTTGGAAACCATACCTGAAGACATCTGCAACATTTGTAACATCTCTGGGGCCAGGAGATGAAATGACAGCAGTTGACATGGGTGAGGGCTTGGTAATGAGTCTGGGTTTGGTATAGAGCTTGCTCATGGTCGTGATGGTGGTGGTAATCTCAGCCAAATTCTGGGTAGAACTCTCATGGGAGGCAGGAGTATCTGAATGATCTGCAAGAAGACACATTGGATGGATGGATGGACAGATGGATAGGATAGATGGATGATGAATTGGGAGAATGGGTGGGTATATAGATGGTTGGATGGATGGATAAATAGGTGGATGAGTGGATGGATGGATAGGTGGCAGGGAAAATGGAACTGAGGAAGGAAAAGAACATGGCTATTTAAGAAGAGAGATTTTCTTTTGCTAAAACCAAAGAAATAGTATGGTGTCAGCCTGGGTCTGAGTCAGGAGGAAGGAAAAAAGGAAAGAAGGAAGGAGGGAGGAAGGAATAAAGAGAGGGAGGAAGGAGGGAAGAAGGAAGGAATTTTCAGGCTGTGTTGTTGGAAAGGCATTTGCCTACTATTCTTCTCCAATCCACATGCCACCCCTTCTCCAAGAATAATTCCCTCATTACCTTATGTCACTCACTTCACCTTTCATTCACTTGTACCTGCAGCATACTGCTTTACAAGTTATCTTTTATTAATACATTGCATACGTACCTTGTCTTTCTTAGGCTTACAGTTCCTCTTCTACTAGGAACTTGAACCTGACTCTGTTTCCTCTGCCTTCCTTAGTTCATCCAACCAGCATCTACTGAGGGCTTACTATGTGCCAGAAACTACATTAGTTGCTGATGATACAGAGCCCAGCAACACACAGGCTCTTCCCTCAAGGAGCTCAGAGATTAACAGGGGAGACAGATGGGTAGTGTTGTCTACAAGAGGGACACAAAGTGAACTCTGGCCCCAAAAATGGGAGCCATGAACGGCAGCATCACATCACCTGGGAAGCTAATTAGAAATACAGACTGTTGGGACCCACCTAGACCTATTGAGTCAGAGTCTGCATTTGAAATAAGATCCCCAGATGGTTTGTTCCCACAGTAAGGTCTGAGATGCACAGCTTTAGAAGTGTACAGGAGGGCTACCAAATGCATCCTCACAAGAGAAGAATGGATCACAGAAGGTTTCCCAAGGACGTGACTTCTAAGTGGAGACCTGAAGATGAGACTAAATTACCCCAAATCAACCACTCACCTTTTACCGTATATCACTTCCTACAACAGCACCCCAAATTAGGCTCTGCTACCCAAGAGGAATCCCACTCATAGAAGCTCCTACTTACAATTGGACCAAATGCCTCTCAAGGACCGCACATTACATACAAGGTGCTTCTGGGAGAGGGACAGGCTGCTGAGAACCCTGAGCCACCGCTCTGCTGGTTCTACCCCCATCTTCACCTGGCCTGCCTCTCTCCACCCTCTACCCTCCCAGCCACCCACCCACCCGCAGGTCACTCACTCTTGGTCACCACCAGGCGGACTGGATGGAACAGGATTTGAGGTTCCCTGGGAGGATGGTAGATCACACAATGATATAGTCCCGAGTCCTCCACTTGGAGGTTGGTCATTGTGACATGTAGTGCAGACTCTGTGGGTACATCTTTCAGCATGTACTTCCCCACTTGGACTTGACTGGGCTTCCCTGAAGTCTCCTCTGTGTGTACCAGTGTCCGGATCTCCCCTCCCTCCATCAGCCTCTGCCAAGCCTTCTTGCTGTGCATATATTTCCCGTTATTGAAGGGACAGAGCACGGTCAGGGTCTGCCCCTCTGCTAGGACACACTTTTCCTCCATTGATTCAGCTGCCTCGCAGAGTTCTGTAAGCAAGGAATCAGAGTTAGGCATGTGAGGAACAGTATTGCTCTCTTTGGAGAGGAAACAGTTTTCCTCTCCAGTTTTTCGTGAACAACCATTCATTTTTCAGATGAAGTCCTCAAGGCCTCCAGAGGAGATGCAACTTTCCCTGCAAGCCAGTACTAGACCTCAGATCTTTCCACTGTGAAGTAGTTTTTTTACTACAAGAGCTAGACTGCATATAGTCAACAAAAATCAAATTTGATAAATAATCACTTTGAGAGGAAGAAATTGCCTGACAAGACAGAACATGGGTTGTTGTGCTAAGACTGTGAGTGGCTGGGGCACGATAGGAGGGAAAGATTGGAGAGAGGGCTGTGCTGGGTGAAGAGTGGATGCAAAGAATGATTCTAGCAGAGAGTGACTCCCCAGGACAGCTCCAGGAACTTCCTCTAAGTCAGAGCAAAGAGGTGAGTTCAAGACACCATTGAACCAACAGTGAGGAAGCCGTCTGGAGGGCGTGGTGGACACTGGTATCTGGCTGTGCAGCATGCGTCTCCCTTCCTTGGGCAGCAGAGCACCTCTTTCTTGGGGGAGCCATCCTGCGTGGCTCTCCTGATGGGACTGCCCCATTCTCAAGGACAGAAATACAACATAGGCTTAGCTGAAGTGCCTCATCACCCTGCTTGGGTCACACTGCTTGGTTTAAGAATGGACACATGGCTGGGGCTGGGCCAATAGAATCCTCCCTGAGACTGCTGTTGCCATTAAGAAAAATCCTCTTTCTTGCCAGAGTTGATAGGTCAGTGGGCTGTGAAACTTCAGTAGCTATCTTTCCACCATGTGGAAATAGGCTGCCTGAGAATGAGGTCGAACAGAGGCAGAAAGAGAGAGAGAGAGAGGGAGGGAGGGAGAAAGAGATGGAAGGAGAGAGGGGGAGAGAAAGAGAGACAGAGATCTGACGATGTTACCTGAGTCATGGACTCAGCTGTGCTCCAAACCAGCAGCCCTGGTACTCCCCAGTTACCTGGGCCAAGAAATCCCCCCTCTTATTTTTGTTGTCAAGGAGTCCCAGGAGTGGTTCTCCACTGAGGGCTATTTTAGCCCCCCTAGGGACACTGGCCAATATCTGGAGACATTTTTGGTTGTTTTAACCAGGGGTGGTGGTGGGAGCTACTGGCATCTAGTGGGTAGAAGCCAGGGGTGCTGCTACGCGACCTAACTGTGCACAGAACAACCCCACGGCAAAGAATTGTCCCACCTAAATTGTCAATAGTGCCAAGTTTGAGAACCCTGGATTACAGGGACAATAGTTTCAATCACACTCTTGGAGGTTGAAACAGGTTAACCTCCTAGAATTGGGAATGATCTTCTGGTCCAATCCAGGAAAGGCTTGCTGAGGGGAGACCACGCAGAGCGGATGTGAGAAGATCCAGGTCTGTGTTCAGTGGGACACGTGGGGCTCTCTATGTTTACTGAGGGACTACAGTTTATCCACTCAGGCCTGGGATACCAAACCATAGGCTGGACAGTAGTGCTCGGCCAAACTGTGGGTCACTGCACTACCTACAGATACCATTGCTGTTATTAACACTACTACTGCACACACGCACTTTAATCCATGGGTGGTAGCTCTGGGAGGCCCCAGTGAAAAATGTCAAGAGCTGCCCCTTTGGTAGAGCCCCTCATGTCCACGCCAGGATGGGCCAACAGCTCCCGCAGGCCCAGACTCCCTCAGTCTGACTGTGGGATGATCCAACTCAGGAACTCTTGAAGATTTTGAAGGTGAAACCTGGCTGGCAGGCCAATTCTTCTGGGACCAGAATTCGGTTTCTAAGAAATCCTTGCAAACGGGCTTCCTGCCTCTCCAAGAGACAGGTGAGCAGAGGCTGGGGGTTGTCCTAAGCCAGGTTTGGTTCCCTCATTTGTCACCTCCAACCAGACCATGGCTGAGAGCCTTTTCTGTGCTGGGCACTGTGCTGGGTTCTGTGAGAGATACATGGGTTCTGCCCTTAAGTTGCCACCATCGAAGCTCTAACCTCTTAAATTAATGTTACAGATAAATCTTATTTGACAGCTCTCCAGGGAAGGTGGGAGTTGCAGGTGACCGAGTCTGTTTACAACTTGCCTATCTATTAGGAAAGGAGACAGTAAGAGACAAATGCTGAAGCGCTGAATGTGCACCATTATAACAAATTGATTAAAAAGGAAAACACATACCATCTATTGAGCACTATGTGCTAGGTGCTTTAAAGACTGTCTTATTCTTTATAAATTAAGAGGTTGACACTGTTATTCTTCCCATTTTATAGATAAGAAAACCAAAGCACAGAGAGGTGAAGAGATTTGCCCAAGGTCTCACAGTAGTAAGTGGTGGAGTCATGATTCAAACCCACGGAGTGTGATTCCAGAGTCAGCTCTAAACCACTAGCTACACTGTCCCACACAGCTGTCTGACAGCCCAAGCGTGCATAGGCATCTAGTTGGAAGGAGCTGTTAGGCTAACTCCTAACCTACCCCCACAGGGCACAATGAAATACGTACCGCTGGTTTTCCTCTCACACCAGTGCACAACCTTCAACCAGCCATTCTGAAGGAACCGTCTCTCAGTTCTTCTTCAGAAAAACATGAATAAAACACGAGGTAATGCACTGGCCCATGAGAATGTAACTCCCTCCTGCCCACCTGGATTATCACGCCAGCTCCAAAGAGACCCAAAGCAACATTTGTGTGCAGGCTCTGCAAGGCTGTTGTCCTTGACCTTGCTCAAGTAGTGGTCCCAGGGAAACACCCTCTCCCTGATCTTCAATGTCTTTCCAAGGCAAGCCTTGCTTCAA
>NW_007735272.1:17869-29952 GCF_000696425.1 Galeopterus variegatus | reverse complement strand
GGTCCCAGGGAAACACCCTCTCCCTGATCTTCAATGTCTTTCCAAGGCAAGCCTTGCTTCAAACTCATGTTGACATTTTTCTTCTCTTATTCATATTAGGAGATTAAGGGGAGGAGCAATTAAAGCCCCAAGAACTTCCGTTTTAGTGCAGCTGTGAGCTGTGAAGATTAAAAGAGGAGAAAAAGACCGGGGCCAGCTCTGCCGAGCCTGGCAATGGTGCCTCCAACCCCAGCATGCATCAGAGAGCTGGGATTAGAACCGCCACAAAAATGGTACCATGCCTCTTCTTTCATATCTGTGTCCTCACAGTAGCATTGTTGCTGCCCATAGTAGCCCCTGGGAAGTATCTGCTGAATGAATTATGTCTTTTGGGTTTAAAAGACTGTCAGCATCAATGGCGGCATGATGTAATATAAGAAAAAAAATTTCAACATCAAATAAAATTATTTTACATCATGCCACATTTAGATTTACTCTGTCATTATTCTCATCCAGGGCTTCCCATATCTCTGACAATATCAAGATGCAGAGACATCTTGCTTCCCTAATTCACAACTTTTCTTTCTGTTCTCAGACCCTTTACGTTCTTCTGATTCTGCTAAGTCTGGGTAGAGCAGCCCAGTCTGGCACAAGCATCAGTTGGCCCTATCTTGGATGGCCGTGTGCTCTGGAGCTTCAAAAGTAAAGAGCTCCCCAAGGTCCTGGACCAGAGGCCTCACCTGCTCACACCTCCTCCTTGCCTTACCTGAGACAAAGAGCATCCACAGCAGCCCCCAGAGCCTGGCCTTCCTCATCCCTTCTGTGCACCGACTCCAGCTGCTAGCACGGGCTCCTGGGACAGCTGCAGGGTGCCTCTGACCTAAAGATTCTAGAAAGTTGCACAACAGGATATGAAGCCACTCCCAGGAGGTGCTGCATCTGATGCTCTGTTTCATCACTGATTTCTCTGGCTCCAGACGTCAACACAGGAGTCCAGAGACCAGGGCTCAAGTCTCAGCTAAGCTTCTCTGAACCACAATTTCCTCTTCTCTGGGTATAGTGATAATTAGCTAGCAAGAACGATACTTTAGTGTCAATGAAAGTAAGGTGTTAATATTAGAAGGGGAATTGAGGCTCTCAACCCTGCTCTCCCGAGGCTCTTTCTCCATTCTCATCCAGTGAAGTGTATAAAGAGAGTCAGGAGCACGGAGGGATCGGTTGGGATAATCATACCTCACTTTCAAGGTTTTTGTGAGATTAAACAAGGTCCCTATGTAACATACTTAGGACGGTAACTGCCATACATGTTATTTCGGCATCTGTCCCCATTCACTCTGCCCCGTCTCTCTTGGCTTCTGCTGACTTGGGCCCCTCCTTTCCTTCACCAGGATGGCCATGCCCTGCTCTTGTCTTGGCATTGTCACAGATGTGGCTGGGGGCTCATGGGGTATAGGAGACCCCAGAAATGATTTGAGAGGTCCCCATTCACTCTGCCCCGTCTCTCTTGGCTTCTGCTGACTTGGGCCCCTCCTTTCCTTCACCAGGATGGCCATGCCCTGCTATTGTCTTGGTATTGTCACAGATGTGGCTGGGGGCTCATGGGGTATAGGAGACCCCAGAAATGATTTGAGAGGACACTGCCACTATTAGACAAGAAGAGACTTACATAAAAAAGGAAACAGCATTAGGGACAGTGAAGAAAGAAGAAAAATCCAGCAGGTTTCATACTAGAAGCCATAAAAGCCTGATTTGACAGTGTGAAAATCAAATCAGTAATGGAGGGGATTCACTTCAAAAATACCCCCAAATATGAAATGAATAAAGACATTTTGAAGAGCTCAGAAATGTATGGGAGGACAAATTACAGAAATCCAACCTACAGATAAGAGATCTTAAAGTATAAAATGGAACAATGGATCATAAACAAGGATAAAAATGTGTATTTAAAAAAGCACTTTCCAGATCTGAAAAGAAATCTAAAATTGGAGGTTGAGAAAGTTCAACATGAGCATGGAAAACATTCATGAAATGAGATCAAGACTAAGAAGCTCCTAGGTGAAATTTTTTAAAATATAAATAGAAAGACTAAAAATGACTCGGTTCCTTCAAAGGAATTAAAACAAGCAGAGCTCAGGTTTCTTCTCTGAGTAACAAATGCCAAGAGACATAGGATGATGTGTGAAGAACACTAAGACTCTGACATTTTAGACTCAAACTGATTGCTATTGAAGTACGGAAACAACTAGAAGGTACTGTCATGTCTCTAAGACAAATAAAACAAACAGCAATAAAAAACTTCTAAGTTAACTTTAACTTTTTAAACTAAAAAGATTTAATGTAGCAATTTACAGAATATAGAAGATAATAAAGAAATTTAAATCATGTCATTACGCCCTAAAGAGATCATTGTAATTAAGATTTTACTAAAGTTGTTCCTATTCTTCGTTTTATAAATAATGTCAGAAAGCAGGCTTTGAACTGTGCTGGGATTGAAATCTGCCTGCCCCACCCGTTGTTGTACTCATATGTCCCCAAAAAAGGAAAGTGTACAGAGAAGTTTTGAAATTTTCTGACTCCAGAGCCTACGTGATTTCCATGGTGATGAGTCAGACTAATACAGTTTATTCAAGTGAACAGATCCCCTTCTTACAACAAGCATACGTATGCCACCCTTAAATGATGTCTATTCCAAACGCTGTGTACATTTTTGTATCTTTACATACTTTGTGTCAAGTTCCTGGAAGAGGAAGAGGGAACTTTGAATTAAACAGCCCACGAAGGATTTCTAAATGGACTTGAACACCACCAGAAACTGATTGCTCCCTCATGTAATCCTTACTAGAGACAGCACTTGCATTTAAATTAGAATAAGGTCTTTCTCCCTGTGTCTGATTGCTGTGTACTTGAGGTCAGCAGAACATAAATATTCTCTAATCCTCACACTCTTACTTTTCTGAGAAGTTCAATGACCAATTCAGTATTTTNTCCAGAGACCAGGGCTCAAGTCTCAGCTAAGCTTCTCTGAACAACAATTTCCTCTTCTCTGGGTATAGTGATAATTAGCTAGCAAGAACGATACTTTAGTGTCAATGAAAGTAAGGTGTTAATATTAGAAGGGGAATTGAGGCTCTCAACCCTGCTCTCCCGAGGCTCTTTCTCCATTCTCATCCAGTGAAGTGTATAAAGAGAGTCAGGAGCACGGAGGGATCGGTTGGGATAATCATACCTCACTTTCAAGGTTTTTGTGAGATTAAACAAGGTCCCTATGTAACATACTTAGGACGGTAACTGCCATACATGTTATTTCGGCATCTGCCCCCATTCACTCTGCCCCGTCTCTCTTGGCTTCTGCTGACTTGGGCCCCTCCTTTCCTTCACCAGGATGGCCATGCCCTGCTCTTGTCTTGGCATTGTCACAGATGTGGCTGGGGGCTCATGGGGTATAGGAGACCCCAGAAATGATTTGAGAGGACACTGCCACTATTAGACAAGAAGAGACTTACATAAAAAAGGAAACAGCATTAGGGACAGTGAAGAAAGAAGAAAAATCCAGCAGGTTTCATACTAGAAGCCATAAAAGCCTGATTTGACAGTGTGAAAATCAAATCAGTAATGGAGGGGATTCACTTCAAAAATACCCCCAAATATGAAATGAATAAAGACATTTTGAAGAGCTCAGAAATGTATGGGAGGACAAATTACAGAAATCCAACCTACAGATAAGAGATCTTAAAGTATAAAATGGAACAATGGATCATAAACAAGGATAAAAATGTGTATTTAAAAAAGCACTTTCCAGATCTGAAAAGAAATCTAAAATTGGAGGTTGAGAAAGTTCAACATGAGCATGGAAAACATTCATGAAATGAGATCAAGACTAAGAAGCTCCTAGGTGAAATTTTTTAAAATATAAATAGAAAGACTAAAAATGACTCGGTTCCTTCAAAGGAATTAAAACAAGCAGAGCTCAGGTTTCTTCTCTGAGTAACAAATGCCAAGAGACATAGGATGATGTGTGAAGAACACTAAGACTCTGACATTTTAGACTCAAACTGATTGCTATTGAAGTACGGAAACAACTAGAAGGTACTGTCATGTCTCTAAGACAAATAAAACAAACAGCAATAAAAAACTTCTAAGTTAACTTTAACTTTTTAAACTAAAAAGATTTAATGTAGCAATTTACAGAATATAGAAGATAATAAAGAAATTTAAATCATGTCATTACGCCCTAAAGAGATCATTGTAATTAAGATTTTACTAAAGTTGTTCCTATTCTTCGTTTTATAAATAATGTCAGAAAGCAGGCTTTGAACTGTGCTGGGATTGAAATCTGCCTGCCCCACCCGTTGTTGTACTCATATGTCCCCAAAAAAGGAAAGTGTACAGAGAAGTTTTGAAATTTTCTGACTCCAGAGCCTACGTGATTTCCATGGTGATGAGTCAGACTAATACAGTTTATTCAAGTGAACAGATCCCCTTCTTACAACAAGCATACGTATGCCACCCTTAAATGATGTCTATTCCAAACGCTGTGTACATTTTTGTATCTTTACATACTTTGTGTCAAGTTCCTGGAAGAGGAAGAGGGTACTTTGAATTAAACAGCCCAAGAAGGATTTCTAAATGGACTTGAACACCACCAGAAACTGATTGCTCCCTCATGTAATCCTTACTAGAGACAGCACTTGCATTTAAATTAGAATAAGGTCTTTCTCCCTGTGTCTGATTGCTGTGTACTTGAGGTCAGCAGAACATAAATATTCTCTAATCCTCACACTCTTACTTTTCTGAGAAGTTCAATGACCAATTCAGTATTTTTAACTCTCAAACTACCTCTCCCAACAAGCTATTATCTCTTAAGGCTTCTCGTTAAATAGCCTTGTGACCTGTGACCTATGGTTTCTTTTAATTTTATTAAGGATGAATCAAACATTCTACTTCTATGCTTCCTCTTTTTGTGGTCTTCTCTAGCACTAGGAAGATTTATTTGTGGGATACCATGAGACTTTTTGAATTTGTCAAACGTTATCTTCCGTGTTACTATGAAAGCCTGTACAAATATTATTCTGTTCTGTTTTTTTTTTTTTTTTTCTTCAGTAAGTTGCTGACTCACATCAATAGGTCCCAATCTTCACAATGGGAAAAATTAGCAGTTTCTTTCTTAATAAGAATTGGAAAATTTAAACTAGCTAGAATATATGTGTGACGTTGTTTAGTAACAACATTGCATGTACAGTATCTTCTCTTCTGGCTCAAAGGAGGGACCCCATGGGGCCGGCCGGTACCCAGATATTTGAGGATGGTGTGCCCCTGGTGCTGGGTCTCCAAGGCCACCCAATGAGGCTGATTCTGGGAGTGGAAAAAATTGCAAACAGCACCCAACAACCATTGCCTGGGGCAAGGCATTGCTGAGGCAATTCACAGGACAAGGGGACACAAACAGGAAGTAGCATTTCTGTCCTGCCTCCCTCCTCCAGCTTCCCAATCTCCTGCTAGCACCCGTATTGACAGAGTCTAACAGGGAACCAGATGGCAAAGAGAAATAGAATTTCAGAATCTCAGCGCAAACCAGGGTAGAGAAGTGTTCATCAAAGAGTTGATGGCTGAGTAATCAGCTCACTCACACAATCAATAAACAAGGACACCCCAATCATGGGACAGGAATCTTTTAGGAGCCTTGCTGACAATGACTGCACCAGCCTTTCACCTACTCTGAAAACATATGTACAATTAAGCATGAACAACACTGTTATCCTGATAACAAAACCAGACAAAGACACCACAAGAAAAAAAAAAACAACTACAGGTCAATATCCCTGATGAACATAGATACAAAAATCCTCAACAAAATACTAGCAAAATGAATTCAAGAGCATATTAAAAGGATCATACACAATGATCAAGTGGAATTTATCCCTGGGATGCAAGAATGGTTCAACATACACAAATTGATCCATGTGATACACCACATTAACAGAATAAAGGATAAAAATCACATGATCATCTCAATAAATGAAGAAACAGCATTTGAAAAAAATTCAACACACTTTCACGATAAAAAGTCTTAACAAAATAAGTATAGAAGAAATTAACCTCAACACAATAAAGACCATTTATGAAAAGTCCAAAGCTAACATCATACTCAATGGTAAAAAATGCAAGCTTTTTCTCTAAGACCTAGAATAGGCAAGGATGCCCACTCTCACCTCTCTTATTCAACCTGGTACTTGAAGTTCTAGCCAGAGCTGGAAATTAGGCAAGAAAAAAATAAAAGACATCCATATCAGAAAAGAAGAAGTAAAATTATCTGTTTGCCAGTGACATGGTCTTATACATACAAAACTCAAAAGACTAAACACACACACAAACATGCAAGCATGCACATACACCCACAGATAGAATGATAAATCAATTCAGTAAAGTTGCAGGATACAAAATCAACATACAAAAGTTTCATTTTTATACACTGCAAACAAACTATCCAAAAAGGAAATTAAGAAAAAAGTACCATTTGTAATAGCATCTAAAGGAGTAAAATACTTAGAAATAAACTTGACCAAGGAGGTGAAAGACCTGAACACTGAAAACTATAAAGCACTGATGAAAGAAATTAAAGCAGACACAAATAAATGGAAAGACATCCCATGTTCTAACGAACTAAATACAGCAACAAATAAGAATTATATATCATAACCAAGTAGGATTTATCTCAGGAATGCAGTGTTGGTTCAACATATGAAAGTCAATTGATTTAATACACCATATTAATAGTATAAAGGGAAAAAACCATATGGTCATCTCAACAGATGCAGAAAAAGCATTTGACAAATTCCAACACCCTTTTATGATTAAAAACAGTCAACAAACTGGGAAAAGAAGGGAATTTCCTCAATCTGATAAAGGGCATCTATCAAAAATCTACACTTAGTGTATTTAATGAGGAAAGACTGTTAGCTTTCTCCCTAAGATGAGGAATAAAACAATCTTTTCCAATTCTGTTCAACATTAGTGGAGGTTCTAACCAAGGCAATTTGGCAAGAAAATGAAATAAAATGCATTTGGATTAGAAAAGAAAAAGTAAAACTATCTCTATTCACAGGCAACATGATATTTACATAGAAAATACTCAAAAATTTATCCTAGGAATACCTTCCACACTAAAATAATTTTAACCTAGAAGAATTTTTTTCATAGCAGCTGAAGTTTGCAAGGAGGTCTTCCCATGAAACAGGATTGCCTTCCTCCCTAGCTGGATCTTGGTGGACATACAGGGCTTAGGATCTAGGGAGGTCCCAGAGATATGAGGTTCCTCCATGAATGGGTCGTAGGTCTGGTTCTGATTCAGTTAGAATTAGCTGGCTGTCCATAACAGAAAACTCCAGTAAGAGTGGCTTAATCAAAATAGTAGTTTTTTATCTCTTACCTACACATTCGGAGATAGGCACCTCAGGGCTGGTGTGATGGTTTTGCATTATCAGGGACTTTGTCTCCTTCTCCCTGCCCCACCATCACAGTTGATAGCCTCCAAAATCACTGCTGGAGCTCCAGTCATCATAGCTGTGCTCTAGGCAACAAGAAAGTTTTCTTTTTTTTTTTTACTCTTGCTGGGATATGTCATTTATTGAAGAGACTGTTATTTTTCCCATTTTGTGTTCTTGGCAACTATGTTGAAAACCAATTGGCCATAAATGTGTGAATTTGTTTCTGGGTTCTTTATTCTGTTCCATTGGCGTATAGGTCTGTTTTCATGATGGGACCATGCCATTTTGATTACTATAGCTTTGTAGTATATTCTGAAATTAAATCATGTGATGCCTCTGGCTTTGTTCTTCTTGCTCAAGATTGCTTTGGCTATTCAGGCTCCTTTGTGGTTCCAAGTGAATTTTAGGATTGTTTTTTCTATTTCTGCAAAAAATGCCACTGAAATTTTGATAGGTTGCATTGAATTTGTAGATTGCTTTGGGTAATATGGACATTTTTACAATATTAATTCTTTCAGTCTATAAATATAAAATATGTTTTTATTGATTCATATCTTCTTTCATTTATTTTATCAATGTTGTATAGTTTTCCATGTACAGATCTTTCATCTCATTTGTTAAATTTATTCCTAAGTATTTAAAAAAAATTTTTTTGATGCTATTGTAAATGTGACTGCTTTTTTAAGAAAGTTTTTCTTATACACTCCTTTAGCTTCAATGGGTCTTCACCTCCTCCCTCGGGTGACAGGGCTTGTTGTCCCAACCTAGTGGTTTTATGTTTTTGCCCTGTAGAGCATAAGGGTCTATTTTCCCACTGTCTTTCTCCAGGTCTTTGCCACTAAAGAATCATCTCTCCAGTTTCCCACTCTGCCTTCAATCTTTCTCATGAGCAACTGGTGAAGGTCCCTGGGAAAGAGATTAAAAGTGAGCATGATCACTGCTCTTGTGTCTTGAGATTTCAGTTCTCTACTGTCACGCTAGCCTGCACTTAACCTTTAACAATATGTTACAACCCTACCTGAGCTGTTTTCATCCACTTGTTTGGTATCTTTACCTTTTTCTCCCTTTTCATGAGTAAGGTGAGCCAGTGCTCCCGCCTCATCTCTCCTTGGAGTGGCCTGCCTTTCCTTGAATTTTAGGTAACTCAGTTGCCTTGCAACTTCAGATCATACAGGTTCAGAGAGGGTCATGACTTTGTAGTTTACCAGGCTTTTTCAAGCCAAATGGGATCAGTGCTCATTTGAGCTTTCTATATCCCAGGCATAAACTGAACTTGAGAGACAATATGTAAAGATGTAATGGCTGAGGATTTTCAGAGCTTTGAAAAGTCATTAAGCCACAGACACAGACCACAATGAACCAAGTGATATACACAAAAATAAATTCTCACAGTGGTATATTGTAGAGAAATTTCAGAATACAAAACAGAGAGGAAGCGCCATCACCTGCACGGAATTTTAAATAGCAGACTTCTCAGCTGCAGTAATGCAAGCCAGGAAGTGATGGAGTAATGTCATCAACATGCTTAGGAAAAATAACTGTTAAACTAAAATTGTATACCTAACAAAATGCTCCACAGTGAGAGCCGCATTAGTTAGGGTTAGGTTCATCTATAAAAAACAGAAAACCTCCAAAAAAAAAAAAAAGTGCTTAAAACAGCTGAAAGTTTACTTCCATCTCAGGTAAAACCCAGAGGTGTGCTGTCCAGGGGTGGATTTGGGCTGTGCTCTATGAAGGTCTCAGTGCCTCTGGTTTTCTCCAGCTCAAGATGTGGTTCTTATGTTCATGATCCAAGGCAATATACACAATTTCAAAATGCCTTTTCTTTTAAGAAAACAATGGTCATAAAAGATGAAAGTAATTTTTTTGGAAAATACAAATCTGGCCTTATTTGAGCATGTAACATATTTTATGAAATGCTATAGGTCTGAGGAATCCACATATCTGGGAGCTGTGGCTCAAAGTCTAGAGAAATGATATAGCTTTGAACCTACATCCTTGTGGTGGGAGTAGGACCAGGGCCTCTTCCACTCTAGACTGTAGAGCATCTGAAAGAATATCAAAGCAGTTGCCTGCTAGTCTTCCCAGGCTCAGAAACACTGCTTCAACCATCATCAGTTACTTCCACCCTTCCAGAACTCACACTAAGGATTCTTCCCTACCTGCTTCTAATTGGTCTGCTCCATACTTCACAGCTACCCAAGCAGCTGGTCATTATCAGAGACCATTTGACTAAAGGGGCTCTCACTGCTCCCAGGACTGAGGGGTGACTGTCAGGACTTCCTAGAGCCCCCACGACTGAATCCATTCTGAGATAAGGGTTAGGAATGCTCTTAGACATTGCAGTGATTGGAGTTTTCAGAAGGCTCTCTAGAATGTAGGCAGGTACCCCGAGGACACAGGAGAGAGTGACCAGAGTATTGGGAGGGTGACAGGGAGGCTGACCACAGAAAGACAGGTTTCCTGTCATTGTTTCTGCTCCTGAAGCCCTGAGCTGAAAGGAGACAGGGATAGAGCAAAAAGGAGGAATATCAGAGAATAGAAACAGAGACAGGGGAAAGTGCAGGCTTAGTGGGGAGGGGACACTTGAGGGGGTCGAGGCACAGTCATGGAATGGATTCTTTCCACTTTCTGAACTTTCTCCTCCTTTCTCTTCAGGTCACACATAAGCAAAAGGAAAACAACAACACAACTGCCTCCAGTTCAGCCTGGAGCCCAGGGCATGTGAGCATCTCCAGCCAAGCCTGGACACCCAGGAGGCATGCTCACTGCCCTCCCTGTGCAATTCTACTGCAAGGCCCCAACCATTGAGCTACACAGCTCCCATGAAGAAAAAGACCCTGGTCCTGTGTGCATGGAGAACACTGCCTCAAACCTGCGGTGCATCCCTTGCCCTGACCGAGGACTCACAGACCTCCTGCCTCAGCCTGGACTTCCCTTTCTCCAGGGTCTTTCTCTACTTTCACTGGCCCCATAAAGCTGCCAGTCACCCCAACTAATGCTGGACTCCTGAGTCGCCTGTGGTTCGTGGTTGTCTCCCTCATCTTGCACGTCCTGTTTCTGCCGAAAGCAATCAATTCTATCTCAGCCTGGTGCTCCTGCACCCTCCTGCCATGTCCCTGGAATCATCTCCCATCTTCTCCCTTGTCATCATCAGAGCCCTCTGAAGCCGATCTTGTTTATGTCTGTCTTCAATTCAGTCTGCTTGCAGTTCTCAGACCAATCTTCCTGAAGTAATTCTCTTTGCATGACTTAGTTGTTTATTTGAAACCATTCATGATTCAAAAAGGTCAACAAGAAAAAGGCCAATAACCTAATTTTTAAAAATACACAAAGGACATGAACATGCTGCCCCCCCCCAAAAAAAAAAGCATTGCAAACAATCTGTCAACATTCAAAAAGAGGATCATCCTTCCTTATAATCTGGACCCACTGGATTTGCATAAACTGAAAAGATAAATAATATTAAGCATTAGCAAGGGTGTGGTTGGTTGCACTGTTGGTGATTAGGAGTACAAGTTAGTGTAACCTTTGAGGAAGATAATTTTGACAATATCACATACCTGTTAGCCTAGCAATTCCAACAGCTAGAAATTTACCTACAGATATGCTACAAAGTCAGCACTATATGTACAAGGAAGTTTATTGTGGCACTGTTGGTTACAGCCTTTTTAAATTTTCATAATCATTAGGGAAGTGGTTGAGTAAATTGTAATGGCATACCCTGCAGCTGTTAGAAAGGATGAGTTGAATCTCCACGTGTAGATGAATAGCAATCTCCAAGTTCCAATGAAAAGAGATGCAGAACTATATTTATTGCGTGGCTCCTTTTGTATAAAAATTGTAAAGACATAAATATATGCTGGTATATGCATGTTTTCTGAAAGAATACATAAAAATCAGTTCACACTGGTTATCTGATTTTATTTGAACAATGGTTAAGGACAAGAAAGATTTTCACTTTTCATTTTACACTTCTGAACTGCCTAGAATGTTTTGTTACCATGTGCATGTATTTTTTTAATAGACTTTATTTTTTAGAGAAGTGTTGGGTTCACACCAAAGCTGAGTGAAAGTCAGAGATTTCCCATATACCCTCCGCCCTCACACATGCACAGCCTCCCTCACAATCAACATTCCTCATCAGTACATTTGTTACAATCAATGAACCTACACTGGCACATCATTATCACCCAAAGCCCATAGTTTGTGTTAGGGTTCACTCTTGATATGTACATTCTATGGGTGTGGACAAGTGTATAATGGGATGTACCCACAGTTATATCATACAGAGTAGTTTCACTGCTGTAAAAATCCTCTGTGCTCTGACTATTCATCCCTCCCTCCCGTCACACCCCTGCCAGCTACCGATCCTTTCATTGTCTCCATAATTCTACCTTTTGCAGAATGTTATGTAGGTGGAATCATACAATATGTAACCTTTTAGGATTGGCTTCTTTCACTTAGTAATATGCACGTAAGATGCCTCCACATCTTTTCATGGGTTGATAACTCCTTTTTTCCAGCATTGAATAATATTCCATTGTCTGGATATACCACAGTTTATTTATTCATTCACCTACTGAAGAACATCTTGGTTGTTTCCAAATTTTGGCAACT
>NW_007735272.1:0-17280 GCF_000696425.1 Galeopterus variegatus | reverse complement strand
TGGGTGACTGTGAGCACAGAACACAAGAAAGGATTCTATCTCTAAGACTGAAATTGGGTTGGGATTTTGTCTCTTAGGACCGTCTTTTCAAGTTAAAATAAAAAAAAATAAAAAGAAGTATGGGAATTCTGTAAAAAAAAAAAAACAAAGTGGCTGTACCATTTTGCTAAAAATAAATAAAAAGAAGTATGGGAATTCTGTAAAAAAAAAAAAACAAAGTGGCTGTACCATTTTGATTCCAGTTTTCCATTCATTCCCACCAACAATGAATGAGAGCTATTTTTGTTCCACATCTTCGCCAGCCTTATGGTATGGTCAGCATTTTAGACTTTGACCATTCTAGTAGGGGTGTAGTAATGTCTTATCGTTTTAATGTGCAATTCCCTAATGCATATGATGTTGAGCTTCTTTTCATATGCTTATTTGCCATCTCTACATTTTCTTTGGTGAGATGTCTATTCAGGTCTTTTGCTCACTTTTTAACTGGGTTGTTTGTTTTCCTATTATTGAGTTTTAAAAGCTCTTTGTATATTTTGGATAATAGCTCTTTAACAAATGTATCTTTTGCAAATATTTTCCTTCAGTCTGTGGTTTGTCTTATTTTCTTGATGGCATCTTTCACAAAGTAGAAGTTTTTAATTTTAATAAAGTCCAGCTTATCAATTATCTCTTTCATGGATTGTGTCTTTAATGTTGTATCTAAAAAGTAATCACCATACTGAAGGTCATCTAGATTTTCTGTTATCTTCCAGGAGTTTTATAGTGTTGTGCTTTACATTTAGGTCAATGATCCATTTTGAGTCGATTTTTGTAAAGGATGTAGGATCAGTGTGTAATTTTTTTTTGCATGTGGATTTCCAGTTGTTCCAGCACTATCTGTAGAAAAGATTATCTTTTTCTCCATTGCATTGCCTTTGCTTTTTTGTCAAAGATCAGTTTACTTTATTTATGTGGGTCTACTTCTGGACTCTCTATTCTGTTCCATTGGTCTGTTTGTCTGTTCTTTTGTCAATACCACACTGTCTTGATTACTGTAGCTTTATAATAAGGTGTGTGTGTGTGTGTGTGTGTGTGTGGGTGTGTGTGTGGGTGTGTGTGCATGTGTGTAGGCACCACACCACTTTGTTTCTTTGGTTTTCCACCTTCACTGTTGGACCATGCAAGTTCAGTCTCCCACTTGCCTGGCTACTTTGTGATCCCTCACTGAAGATGGGTCTCAGGCTCTGAGGAGAGACTCAGAAGAAAGGCAGGGTCCCCAATAGCCAGCCAGGTCCCCAGAAAATGGATCAAGTACTAGCAAGCAGAGACTCTTGGTCATGTCCCCCAAATAGGGCCTGTGTCTCCTCTTGCCAGCCTCCCACCCTTCACCTGCTCCTTGCAGGGGACAGGCCAGCCCCTTGGTGATTTTGGGGGCCGACAGTGGTTCTTTCTAAACATCCTGCTGCTATTCATGTGGAATATATCCCTTCTCCCTGGGGGACATCAGGCTGAAGCCACTGTTCCACCCCACATTCCATTCTAATATTCCTTTCAGAAACATCTTTGAGTAAAGAGGGTGCCAAAACCCAAAAGGAACTAAAGACATTTATTCCGCCCAATGGGACAGATGGCCATACTGTAATACTCCCTTTGTCCCCAGGAAAAGCTGAAAGCAGATCTAACTAACTACCTCTCCCTGGAGCCCCCAAATACATACAGCTTCCAACACCAGCAAGGGGGCCCAGCCAACCCACTCAAATCAAAGAAAAAACTAAAACATGACAATAAAAAGATGACCAGCAAACAATGAAAGAGAACATCTTTGGTCCTGCAGCTTTCTACAGGAGACCAGATGGTTGATGTCTGCTTCTCTCTGCCCAAAGGCCAGGAAGTAACACAAATATGCCCTTGGATTAAGAGTAGGCACTGTGGGAGCCAGAGCAAAGGGCATTCTGGCCAAGCCAGGGGGTAACTCAGGCCTCCAACCCTCTCCAAACCAGTCCTCCTTCCTCCTGGCCCCTTCAGCACCCCCATCAGCCACCAACCAGGGTGAGGCCATTGTAGAGGGCCCACTTCCACATGTAGTAGGTGGAGTGGACAGTGAGGGGGAAGAGAATGCTGAACTCCTCATAAGAGGGGAAGCTCTTGGACTGGAAACGCTTCTGCAGGAACATCTTGGCCGGGGCCTTGAACTTTGCGTTGGTGATCATGTCCACCACCAGCCCTTGGCCACCCCTACACCCTGCCACTGCCACCACAGGGTAGCTCAACAGGGACCCACTGTGAAGGAAGCCCTGGACTGTGGCCCCTCTCTGGAAGGCCCTTCCTGAGCCTCCACTGGATTCTCTCCTGAAGAAGCCCCACCGGCTGGGTCCCCACAGGTGGGGCCATCACAGCTGTCCCATTTCTGCCAGCTTCCTTCTCCCACTTCTCCTCAGTCTACTGCCCCCCTTTGCCCATGGTGGGGGCCTGCATCTGGAGTTTGGACAAGACTCTGGGCCAGTCCCAGGCAAGACTCTTCCAGACCCAAAAGGTAGAAGGTGAAAAGCTGGGGTAGTGGAGGCAGAAGTGACAGAAGGGGAGATGCCTACTCAGCACCTGCTTGTTGACAGCCCTGAGCAGACACCTATCAATGGGACATGGGCATCTTCAAGGACAGGAGCTCCCAGGGTACAGATGTCCCCCTTCCCGTTGCTTTTCCTGCCACCTCTCTCACCTCATCCTTCCAAGGGAACAGTGCGCCTTCCCCATCAGACACTGGCTGAGGAGCCTCCACGGTTGAGAGGACTGGTATCAGCTTGCAGCTGGGATTCCATTAGAGGACCTTTTCCTGCCAGCTGTAGTAGGTGGACCACAAGATGCTAGGGATCCTATGTTTGAAGCAGCAATGGGGCACCGGTGTGTTCAGGGAAATGCGATGCTCTAGACACAACTTGGCCCACTGCACTAAGATCATTCAAGGGCTTGACACCACCTGCAGGGAGCACCCCAGCCCCTTGGCAACCTGCTCCTCTAGCAGCTTCTCCAGATCCTCCATGGCCAGCATCTCCTTGGGGGCCAGGGCCAGGCAGGGGCCAGAGCCCAGCAGCTTGTGCTTCCGGGCATAGTAGGTGGAGCGGGAGATGTCACAGAACCTCTGGAGAAGCTGCTGCAGTGGTATAACACTCCCATGGTGGGAGCTGTCCTGCAGGAAATGCATGGCCAACAAGTGGGTGATCACCTTCTGCCAGTGCTCCTGAGACTGCCATTGCCAGCTATAGAAGGTGCTCTTGGTGACACTGGGGTGCTTACAGAGGTGGGAGTAGCTGAGGCCAGGTTCCCAGTTGAGCAACTCCAGGGTCTTGGCCTGCAGTGGCAGAGGGGCCAGGGCTGGAGGAGCAGGGGCCAGGCTGGAAGCCTCCACTTCCTCCAGTCCCACCACAGGGACAAAGTACTAGTGGCAGAAGAGGCAGCTGGTGAGAGGCTGGCCAGCCCACAAGATGTGCAGCGTGGAAGGCATGTGGTCACAGTGGCAGGGCTGGATGACACAATTAAAGTTGGGCTGGATCTTGAGGTTTCACATGGGGTAGATGGAATAGATGTTGCACTAAAGGACAGAGGCCAGGGCATACAAGTGCCATACATTGGAGAAGCTACTAGGGAAGAGGTGGCCTTGACGCTTGCATCAGATATGTCCTCCAGCATGGCAGACAGCAGGCTAGTCATCTCAGGGGGCTCCTCAGAGCACAGGGAGTAGCGCACAGCCTGCAGCATCATTTTGGACTTGATCATGCCCTGCAGGTAGTAGCATCTGTACAGCAGCATCTCTACCACAGTGCACACCTGCAGCTCCAGGCTGAGGTTCACGTCCCCCCACAGCAGCATGCTGGCCACCTCAAACAGCAGGCTGCTCTTGCCCTTACACACCAGTGGCAGCATGTTCCATGGAGCATCCTCTGGGTACAGGCTCAGGGCCACCAAGTCCATCTCCAGCACCTGGCAGCCAGACCCCCTCTCCCAGCAGGTGGGGAGGGTAAAGAAAAGCAGGACCTGCTTGGTCTCAAGGGTGGCACTCACAAGACCCTCCCAGCCCTTGGACTCTATTGCCTCCTGCAGCTCCTGCAGCACCTGCTGCCCCAGCTGGTCCCAAGAAGTCATCCTTGAGGGTGGCCCAGAGACCTGGGTGTATCCACTTCTCTCTCCACCTTCCAGCCTGGGACATTTAAGTCACCCTGTGGGGAAAGGCTTTCCCAGGCAGCATCCCCAACTGAGTTCCACTCCCACTCCAAAACCAGTTTCATATCTGGGGCTCAGGCGTCTCAAATAATCCCAGGATAAACCAGTCCCATCTGCCTGTCTCATCCCTGCTGGTGGGGTAGGTGAAGGCCACAAGATTGTAGCTTTACCCTCAGAGGCTTTCCTGCTTGGCTTTACCCCTTCGGAGTGCTGTGGGTCTATAATAACTCTTGATGTAAGGTAGAGCTGGTCCTCCAACTTTGTTCTTCTCCTTTAATACTGTGTGGGGTATTTTGGGTCTTCTACCTCTTCCTATAAACTTTAGAATCAGATTGTCAATATCCATAAAATAATTTCCTGGGATTTTGATTGGTATTGTGTTAAATCTATAGATCAAGTTGGAAAGAATTAACATCTTTACAATACTGAGTCTTCCTGCCCATGAACATGTAATATCTCTTCATTTATTTGGTTCTTTGATTTCTTTCATCAGAGTTCTATAGTTCATCTCATACAGATCTTGTGCATATTTTGTTAGATTTATTCTAAGTATTTCATTTTAGGGGGTGCTAATGCAAATGGTGGTATGTTGATTTCAAATTCTACTTGTTCATTGCTAGTATATAGAAAAGCAAATGATTTTTGTATATTAACCTTGTATCCTGCAGTCTTGATATAATTGCTTATTCGTTCCAGCAGTATTTTTGTCATTTCTTTTGGATTTTCTACATAAACAATAATGTCGTCTGAGAACAAAGAGTTTTACTTTTTCTTTCCCAATTGGTATACCTTTCATTTCCTTTTCTTGTCTTATTTGCAGTGATAAGAAACATTTTCTTTCTCTTTCTTATTTGCTGTTCATATTATTATCTGTTCTACTTGTGGTTTTTATTCTTTCTTGTGTATTTATGGTGATATATATTGATCTTTTGATTCCAGATGTATTTGTTGAAGGGCCAGTCTTTTGGCAGTGAATTCCCACAGTTTTTACTTGTCTGGGAAAGATACAATTTCTCCATTTCTGAAGGAAAGCTTTGCTGGATAAAGTATTCTTGGTTAGCAGGCTGTTTTGTTTTGTTTTGTTTTGCTTTGCTTTTTTAGCACTTTGAATATGTCATCCCACTCTCTGTAGGATTTCTGTTGAGAAGTCTGCTGTTAGCCTGATGGGGATGCCCTTATAGGTGATTTGCTACTTTTCTCTTGCTGTTTTTAGAATTCTTTGTCTTTAACTTTTGGCAATTTGAATATAATGTGTCTCAGGAAGGTTCTTTTTGGGTTGAATCTGTTTGAGGATCTTGAACTTCTTGGATCTGTGAGATTGTATCTCTCCCAATATTTGGGAAGTTTTCAACTACTATTTTATTAAATAGTCCTTCAATGCCTTTTCCTTTCTCTTCTTCCCTTCAGTACACTCCTAATATGGATGTTTGTGCGCTTAAGATTATCAGAAAGATCTTGTAGGCTTTCTTATTTTTTTTAATTCTTTTTTCTTTCTTTGGTGTTTTTTGTTGGTTGGTTGGTTGGTTGGTTGGTTTTTTGCTCCAACTGTGTTAATTCAAAAGCATGTCTTTAGTTCAGAAATACTTTCTTTTGCCTGCTGCTTAGGCACTTGGTTGTATTTTTTATTTCATTGAATGGATTCTTCAGTTCTCAGATTCCTACTTGGTTCTTTTTTATTATTTCTATCTCTCTGTTGAAGTTCTCATACATCTCCTGGATTTTTTTTCCTACTTCATTGTGATTTATGTCTATTTTTTCATTTTATCGTATTGAGTTTCCTTAATATTGCTATTTGGGATTCCTCTTCTGGTGATTCACTGGTTTCCTGTTGTTTGGGGTCCAAACTTGGAGAACTGTAAACTTCTTTCAGAGGAGCCATGTTTTTCTGTTTTTTCATGCTTCGCATATCGCTGCACTAATGTCTGGGCATCTGGTGGTGTAGTCACTTCTTTTAATTTTTAAAGTGGTTTTTGAAGGGAGAGACTCTTACCTGTAGAGTGTTTTGTATTGATAAGAGGGTTGGGCTTCCTGTGTTTGATTCAGGGTAAGCATGGTAGTAAGAGTCAGCTTGCTCCCCGTACCTTTCTCTGCTGGTGTGGGTGGGCCACTGTATCAGATGGGACAATGGGCTTTCAAGAAAGGTGGCATGGATCTAGGCCACTTACACACCCCTGGCATGCTCTCTGTTGATGCTGGTGGGCTTGCTGTGTCAGGCAGACATCTGAGTTCCCAGGTCAGGAGGGCATGGATCCAGGCATCCAATACAAGGGAATGGCACAGATCCTGTTCACTGTTCACTGGGGCAAGGGGCAGAACATTGAGTCGGGTGGGGTTCTCAGCTCTCAGGGGAGGCGAATGTCGATCCAGACAACTGGCACACTACCCCCTCTCTCTACTGGCACAGGCAGTTCTCCTATGTTGAGCAGGGCTCTGAGCTCCCGGGGCGGGGAGGGGAGGAGGATGTATGTCTAGGCGGCTAGCATGCTCCCCACCCCGCACTCTCTGCTGGGTGTGCAGGACCAGTGGGTCAGCAGGACTCTGTGCTCTCCCAGTTCCTATCCCCAAATGGCAATTTCCAGTGGCAGCCTGGGACCGAGAGGTGTACAGGTGACTCTACATATAGTTCCCCTCTGGGAAAATATATAGTTGTGTGGGCTATTAGCCACTCTACATGCTGGGTTTACCATCCATGAGGCCCATGCAGTTACACTGCCGCCTGATTTGCAGGCATCTATGGCAGGAACACCAGCCACCAGGCCCTCCCCCACACTCCACCTACCTTGACCCAGCAGTGCAGGGTTTCTCAAGTCTCCATGCCAGTCTTGGTCAGGAGTTTCTCCCGTCCTATGTTGCTGTCTCAAGTTTCAGGTTTTGGGGGGGGGAGTTCTCACTGTTTAACTGAATTCCATTGTTTTCTCTTAGACACTGTACTCTGTGGGCTACTATTTGTTGTTTCTGGCTTTTCTTGCATTTAAGCAAGGGCTGGCTGTCTCTAGTCAGCCATCTTGTTGGAACTAGCTCCTTTTCTCCTCTTGTTGCGTTAGCTAAAACTTCCAGCATGATGTTGAAAAACACTGGTGAGAGGGCACATTTTTGCCTTGTTCCTGACCTTAGTGAGAAAGCTGTTAGTTTCTCACCATTAAGTATGATGTTAGCCATAGGTATTTTGTAGATATTCTTTGTCAAGTTGAGAAAGTTTCCCTCTATTCCTAGTTTGCTGAGGGTTTTTATCATGAGTGGGTGTTGGATTTTGTCAGATGCATTTTCTGCAACTATTGATATGATTGTGTGATTTTCCTTCTTTAGACTGTTGATGTGATAGACCACATTAATTGATTTTCAAATATAGATCCAGCTTTGCATACCCAAAATAAATCCTACTTGGTCATGGCATGTATAATTCTTTGTGGATTTGTACATAGATACATTGTGGATTCAATTTGCTAATATTTTCTTGAGGATTTTTACATCTATACTCATGAGTGATATTGAGCTGAAGTTTTCTTTTTTTTTTTGGTCTTTTGTCTTTTTCCATGTCCGGCAATGGATTGCAACCCTCAGTGTTGCCCCCGTACCGGACTGGGGACCGGCAATGGGATTGCAACCCTCGGTGTTGCTCCCGCGCCTCGCTCAGCCAGTGAGCGGGAACCGGTCTGTATGTGGGATCCGAACCCTCGGGCAGGAGCACCACCGTGCTTCCCAAGCGGTGCACTCAGAAATCAATTAAACAGAGAAATGTGACAGAGAGAGAAAGAGAGAGAGGGGGAGAAATAGAGAAAACAAAATAAAATGCTATTCTTGGAAGAAAAACAAAGATGAAAATACAAAAATCTCTAGCAAAACTAATCAGGAAAAAAGTTAAAAAGTGCAAACAGAAAATTAAGAAAACAAATGAGAAATACCTGGAGACCCAAAAGAGATTTAAGGAAAACAGTATTATGAATAATCATACAACTTAAACTAGACAACTTAAACAAAATGAATAGATTTCTGGAAAAATATAAAATTTCAAAATTGATTTTAAAACATTAAAAGCTTCCATCATTTAGCTATTGTAAATGGAGCTGTAGTAAACATGGGAGTGCAGGTATCCCTTTGACCTGATATTTTCCAGTCCTCTGGATATATCCCCAGTAGTGAGATTGCTGGATCATATGGAAATTCTATCTGTAGTTATTTAAGGAAACTCCATACTGTTCTCCACAAAGTCTGTACTAATTTACAGTCCCAGCAACAGTGCAGGAGGGTTCCTCTTTCTTCACATCCTCGCCAGCATTTGTTATTCTCTTTTTTATAATATCCAATCTGATTGGAGTGAGGTGATATCTCAAAGTGGTTTTAATTTGCATTTCCCTGATGATTAGTGATGCTGAGCACTTTTTCATGTACATATTGGCCTTTTGTCTGCCTTCTTTTTGAGAAATTCAGCTTCTTTGCCCATTTTTTGATTGGATTATTTGGTTTTTTGCTGTAGAGTTGTCTGAGCTCTTTGTATATTCTGGATATTAATCTCTTGTCAGATACATGTTTTGCAAATATTTTCTCCCATTCTGTTGGATGTCTTTTTACTCTATTTTTTTTTTCCTTTTTGTCTTTTTTCGTGTCCGGCAACAGATCGCAACCCTCAGTGTCGCGCCCGTACCGGACCGGGACCGGCAACGGGATCGCAACCCTCGGTGTTGCGCCCGCACCCCGCTCAGCCAGTGAGCGGGAACTGGTCTGTATGTGGGATCCGAACCCTCGGCGGGAGCGCACTGTAGCAGTGTGCCACCGGACCGGCCCCTTTTTTTTTCTTTTTACTCTATTGATTGTTTCCTTTGCTATGCAGAAGCTTTTTAGTTTGATATAATCCCATTTGTTTATTTTTTCTTTTGTTGCCTGTGCTTTGGGGGTGTTGTTCATGAAGTCATTGCCCAGTCTTAAATCCTGGAGCATTTCCCCTGTGTTTTCTTCTAGGAGTTTTAAGGACTGCATAAAGAAATTATAGTATATATACACAATGGAATACTACTCAGCCATAAAAAAAAAAAAAAAAATGAAATTCTATCATTTGCAGCAATGTGGATGAGCCTGGAGAAGATTATTGTAAGTAAAACAACCCACGTACAGAAAGAGAAATACTGCATGTTCTCACTCATCACTGGGAGCTGAATACATAAATAAACAAATGAATAATAAAGAGAGACAGAGAAAAAGAAACAAAGAAACAACAATCACAGTAATACGTTGAACTTTTAGAAATCTCGAGATAGAAAAGGGAATGGAAGGGAAAGAGGGAGGGGGCTAATGAGGAATTAGTCAATGGACACAAAGAATGATTGCATATTGTAATGATTAATAAGCTAACTATATTGATTTAACAACCGCACATTGTACACAATTACTGAAAGTCAACGTTGTATCCCACATGTATGTATAATAAAATAAATTTTAAAAAATTAAAAGCTTCACTGCACCGGCAACAAATTAAAAATCAATACCCAGTTATGTAACTATCCTGGGGCCTGGGAGGAGGGGGGTGGGTAACTCCAGGCCCAGAAGAATTTTCAAGTTATAGATACTTCCTAATTCATAGAATTTATTCCAGGAAATTGAAAATAGGGAAAAGCTTCCCACATAATTTCTGTGTCTGGAACAACATTGATACCCAAACCAGGTAAGGACCCAATGAGAAAAACAGGTTACAGGCCCATTGTACTTATGAACATGATTGGCATTCAGACTGTCAGGGATGGCAGGTGGAACACACACCTTTATTTTTGCTCCCTCCAGAAACCCACAAAAATGAACATAAAGAAATGGGGGGGCATCGAACACAGAAATGAGGGGAATGAGAAGATAAAATGGCAAGAAAATTGGGGGAGCTGAAAAGAATATGAATAAGTGGGAAATGACTTAGCTGTGAAAAAAACAGAATTTTTTTTCAGAATTGAAGAAGACAAATCAAGTCTTATTGACACTGCAGTATCACCAAGATGGCTTCAGGGTGGAGGTGTGGGGGAGGATTTCAATTAAGAAAAAATGGTGGAAAGCTGTTTAAGAAGCAGGGAGATCCTTGGATTCCCTTGCCCACCTGTGCAGATGGGTGACCTGCCCACCTTGGCAAAAGACTGGGAGTGAATGCCTTAGATTACAAAGAGTGTTTCTGCAAGTGGCAGGGAAGGGGGTGGGCATGGGCATATTTGAGGATGGAGATGGCATCCTGAAAATCTGAAAACCGTGTGAAGAATGCATACCAGAGCCTGAGAAACACCCAGCCCTCTTCCCTTGTCAGGATCCCAGAAAATTGGCAGCCAGACCTTTTTCCCCTGGTGCATCTTTCCTGAGGATCCTGAGCAGCCCAAGAGGGAAAGCTGAACAATATTGTCAAGGTGCCTCCCCAACCAGATGGCCAAGGACAGCATCCCCTGGGAAGCTCCCAGTGCACAAGCCCCACCACGGGCTCACAGCATTCAATTTCCTTGGGACTTTGAGCAGATAACCTGGCATCACCAGGTTCTGAGAAAAAGCTCTCACGTGAAAGAGAGAAAAAAGAAACTGAACAGAGAATGGGGAAAGCAACTCGGAGGAAACAGGGACCTCTAGGAAGCCATGAGTAAAAACAGGCAATTTGTTGCAAGAGACATTCAGACAACCCAAATGGCCCTTGGAAGTTTAAATATACGTATGATAGCAGAAATTAAAATTTCAATGAAAGGGTTGGAATATAAAGTTGAGAAAATATCCCAAAAAAATAAGAGTAAGAGAGAAGGAGAGATGGTGAGGGAGAAAGAGAGGGAGGAAGAGAGAGAACGAGAACAACAGAAAATCGAAGAGAAAAAACTAAGACGACCGGTCCAAGAGGTTAATATGTGAATAAAAGGACTTCTAGAAAGAGAGAAAACAGAGAGAGGAAAATCATCATCCGTGGACTAATTCAAGACATTTTCTCATGACTTCTTGATGGAAAAGGCCACTCACTGTGCTGAGCAAATGGTTGGAAATGGACACACGCCAAGGCTCATCACTGTGACAGCCCAGGACGCTCACTGGGAACCAAGAGAAAATGCTAATGAAGTGAACACAATAGATCACGTATTATCACACTTACCATAATTGCTTCAGACTTTTCAACAACAGTGGCAGCAAGAAGACAATACAGCAATGCTTTCAAAAGCCTGAGGACAAGTGATGTCCAACTGAGAATTTTGTATCAGTCAAATTATTAGTGTCAAGGTGAAAGAAAGATTTTTCAATATAAAAGTTCTCAAAATTTTTCGTTTCCCCTTTCTCCGGTATTTGCTAAAGGATATGTTCCACCAGTACAAAGGAGTAAACAAAGATACAGGAAAAAACAAAGACAGGAAAATGGCACAGGGGAGTGAGAAAGAAGCCCAAGATCATGGAGAAGAGGGACTCCAAATGACGCTGTGTAGCAGGTGCGGAGCGGAGGACAGGAGGTCCACACCAGGGGAGCAGAAGGCTGCAGGAGCAGAGTTTTAGGAAGATAATCAATAGACTGTCGGACATGTCTGAATTTGGCCAAGAATCTAAAGTTGAATTATATCAGAACATAAAAAATAAAACTTTAAAAAGAATTAGAAATTCCAGTTAAAACAAATTATTATGAGGAAAGAAATATAATAGTGGTTTACTACATGGGGGAAAAGAGAGCAAAGAGCAAGCAAAAGTTGCCTGTTAAGGAAATTTCCTGGAATTCACCCTAACCACTTGGGCTTCTACCACATTGGCCAGAGCTTACTCAAATGACCACCTACCTCCGACTCCAAGAGAATCTGGGAACTACAAACTGGGCACATTGCACCCGAGGACATAAGTCCACATTTTGCGACCATATTAGATTAAGGATAAGTGACAAAAATCTAACTAAAATTAGATATTTGAAAAATTAAAACCACATTTCAAAATAGCTTGTGGTTAAGATTCAGAGAGGAAGCTGGCTGGTTAGCTCAGTTAGTTAGATCTCAGTGTTGTAACACCAAGGCCAAGGATTCAGACCCCCATGCTGGCCAGCTGCCAAAAAATAAAATAAAAAGATTCAGAGAGGAATAGGCTGCTGGAGTGCTCTCTCCTTGCCCGGGAGCAATGTATCTCTCAATGAAAATCCTGACCATGGAAATGTGAGAGTATCCCCTTTAAGTACAGGAGCAAGACAAGCATACTCATCGTCGTGTCTTCTCGCTGGAGTGCTCTCTCCTTGCCCGGGAGCAATGTATCTCTCAATGAAAATCCTGACCGTGGGAATGTGAGAGTATCCCCTTTAAGTACAGGAGCAAGACAAGCATACTCATCGTCGTGTCTTCTAGTCATCATTGTACTGACAATCCAAGGCAATGCCTCAAGACAAGAAAAAAGAAAGGCCTAAGGATCTGAAGGAGGTGATAACACTACCATGGTTTGCAAGCAATATGATCGTCTATGTAGAAATTCCAAAAATATATACAATAAGTCACTAGAAATAATAGATTATCAAACACAAGATCAAATACAAAATCCAATTACATTCTATGCACTAGCAACAAGACAAGTTTTGTTTATCTCTGTAAGAAAATTGCAGTGGGTATTTGAGCTTATGTTTAGTCTGATTGGTTTCTGATTAACTGTGTTTTTAAACCACAGCTTCTGCATTTGTCAGTTTGATGTTATTTTTTATCTCAGTGACCTGAAGTGAATCTTCAATCTATACTTTTATTGAAAGGTACTTAAGTTCTTTCATATGAAGATTCTTTGGGTTGCCTTTAAAACATCAGGACAATTTAATGAGGCATAAAATTACTAGATCATAATATTTCCCCCTGTTCTCAACATAAGATAATTTGTTGTCTTCTAGCATTTAGTTCAGCAGCAGAAAATTCTTTTTTTTTTTTTCTCTCTTTTTTCGTGTCCGGCAACAGATTGCAACCCTCGGTGTTGCTCCCACACCTCGCTCAGCCAGTGAGCAGGAACCGGTCTGTCTTTTTTTTTTTTTTCTCTTTTTTCGTGTCCGGCAACAGATTGCAACCCTTGGTGTTGCTCCCACACCTCGCTCAGCCAGTGAGCAGGAACCGGTCTGTATGTGGGATCCGAACCCTCGGCGGGAGTGCCACCGCGCTCCCAAGCGGCGCACTGTAGCAGTGCGCCACCGGGCTGGCCAGCAGCAGAAAATTCTGAAGTCAATAAGACTTTTTAAATTCTTTGTAAGTAACCCATTCTTTCCTTCAGCACTGAAGCTTGCAGGTTTTCTTTCCTTGGTTGTCATAGAAAAAAACTATTTTTGCCAGATCTGCCTCAAGGTATATATATCCAAGTTTTCTTTACTTCTGGACACTTGGGAGAATCATGCTTCTCTGCCCTCTTGAAACGAGGCAGGCCAAAATTACTTGTTTCATCCAAAGAAATGTGAATAGAAGTGTCACTTCCAGATGGGAGCATTTAATTGCTTATCTGTCTAGCACTCTACTCTCCTGCTGTAGAAGCCCTTGATCCTGTGGAGGGACCACAAGACTGAAGCAGCCTGGAAGGCAGAGCCAGCCTTGTAGGACAGCGTCCAGAAAGTTCATCTGGATCCATAGTAGACATTGCATGAAAGGGAAACACGCTTTTGTTGTGTGAAGCTACTGAAGTTTAGGGGTTATCACTCCAGCATAAACCAGCTTATCTTGGCTGATAGAGTATAGATCCCTTTTCATTGATTTTGTCCGAGATGCATTAAGTTCTTTAAATTGGCACACTTGTTTCTCTCTTCAAAAAAATTTTCTTCTACCACACTTTGCTTCTTTTCTTATTCTTCCACCCTGTACTTCAGAAGCACCGCTTACCCATTTGCTTATCGTTTTGTAGATCATTTTAGATGAAGTTATTTTTTCTCTCTACATTTTGGCTATACTCTAAAGTGGCTATTCCGTATCAAGGATTATTTACCACAGCAGCAACTGTGATTCAAGAATACTGGAAGCCAGTATTACATCTCCTCCCCACCTCAGATAGAAGTGTTAGAAGATTCATTTCTAGGGAAAATGACGAGTTCATGAGAAAAGTACTACAGATGATTAGAGTTGGAGGTCCTTCAGAAAAGTGCAGAGGTTCTTGTCTGATTATTCTAGATCTGTGGTTCTCAACTAGAGGTGATTTTGACCCCCCAGGGAAAATTTGTCAGTGTCTGGAGAAATTTTGGGTTGTCATAAATGAGAGGGCAGTGCTACTGGTATCTAGTGGATAGTAGCCGGGAATACTGCTAAACAGCCTGCAGTGCACAGGCAGCCCCTAGAACAAAGAATTATCTGGCTGTAGGGTAAATGCTGGATATACCCCTATTTCCCCCTCCCTGTGCATACCAGAGTTCCCCCTCCTCCCTGGGAGACTACACCTGGCCAAGGTAGTTACCCAAGGAAAGTCACTTCCCCTTTAAGACAAACAGAGGGCTGGAGGAAGCAGGGATCCTAAGTAAATGAACAAGCACTCTGGCACCAGGAGAGTAGTGAGTAAATTAACTTATGTGCTCCGCCAGATCTTCTGTGTGCTCTGAGTTATGTGAGCTGGGTGAGGGTCTGCACATAACCCTGAAATGACTTACACCCCCACTCTGATCTGTTCACTGTATAACTGTTGTAGGTACCCTGTGGTGGTGCTGATATCCAGCTGACCAGCTGCCATCAGTGACTCTTCATTAGTCTAACAAACCAATGTCTCTACTCATTGGACCACTGGGTGAGTTCTTTGGAATAGGCAAACACTACACACATGCCCTCTCAGAGTTGGGGCTCCCACATTACATTGGCCAAAATGTCAGCAGTACTGAAGTTGAGAAGCTCTGCTCTAGAGTAACATTCAACATTCAGCAAACCACGCACACTGAGAATTTCCTATCAGTTTTACATCTCAGTCTTTCTTCCCCAGCTTTTCATTTTTAAAAATGTGCAAACATACACAAAAATGCAGAAAATAACAGGAAATAACCACACATTTTAGGAAATCCTGTAAGATAAAGCTTAGAAATTTAAACCAAAATTAAACATATACAAAGGAAAATGAAGGAAATAGATAACTCAGGGGTCTGAATTAGACAACTGAAGAACCCTACACATCTTATCTTTAGAAAAAAAGAAAAGATACCCATGAAACAAGAACAGATTACTGTAAAAAGAGGCCCCTCTGAAGACACCAATAGTACATTTTGCAATTAAGAATATGATAGAAATAAAATTAATTCAATAGAATAATTGGAAGATAACATTGACAAAATATTTGGGGCAAGTAGGGGGAAAAAAGATGAAAGTAACAGAGAAAATATGAGAAATCTGAAATATCTACCCAGGAAACCAAATAAAGACCTGATTCTCAGAGAACCAGTGGGATTCTAGTACGCATCTATTAGAACAGCCAAAATTAGAAAGAGTGTGGATAGCAAATGTTGGCAAGGATATGAAGGAACCGGAGCTCTCACTGTTGGCGGGGGCGGGAGGGGTGTTAAATGATACAATCACTTTGGAAATTTGGCATTTTCTCATAAAGTTGGACATGTTCTTACCCTATGACTCCAAAATCTCATTTCTAGGTATTTAACTGAGAAGAGGGAAAATGCATGTTATGGGCTGAATTGATCTTGCCCCCCCCCAAAAAATCATATGTCTAAGTTCTGACCCCGAGTACGTCAGAGTGTGACTATTTTAAGATAGGGTCTTTAAAGTGGCAATTACATTAAAATGAGGTCATCAGAGTGGGCCCTAATCCAATATAACTAGTGTCCTTATAAGAAGAGGAGATTAGGACACAAATAAGTACAGAGGACAACCATGTGAAGAAAACAGTTATGAACAGCTGTGGAGAAGCTACAAACCAAGGAGAGACCTCAGAAGAAACTAACTGTGCTGACACCTTGATCTGGGACTTCCAGCTTCCAGAATTGTCAGAACATTAATTTCTGTTGTTTAAGACACCCAGTCTGTGGCACTCTGTTATGGCATCCCTAGCAACCCAAGACAGCATATGTCCATAAAAGGACTTGAGAACAATCACAGCAGCTTGATTCACAACAGCCACAGCAGGTGGTAACCCAAATGTCAGCAGGTGAATAGAGAAGCAAGTTGTGGGACAGTCATACAAGGGCACATTACTTAGGAACAAAAAGGAGCTAATACTGATATATGCAACAACACGGATGACCCTCAAAAGCATGGTGAGTGAACAATGCCAGACACAGAAGACTACAGACTCTATGATTTTGCTTATGAGAAGTTCTAGAAGAGACAAAGCTAACCTATGTGAAAGAAATCAGAGTAATGGTTGCCTCTGGGGGAGCAGAAATGATGAGATTGTTCTATATATATTGATATGGAAGTAGGTTACACCCATTCATCAAAACTCATCAAATTAAACATGTAAGATCTGTGCGTTTCACTATAAATGAAACCTCAATTAAACATGTAAACAAGGCGGAGGAGCAGAACTGAGCTGATCTGATCTAGGAGCACGGTCGCCGGATGGGCTGAGTCTGTGGTCTCTCTGGGGTCCACTCCACTGGGTGCTGCTTATTTTTTATCAGGGCAAGCCGTGTTCCATGGCGGGGACCTTTTGGCAGAGCTCCCACTATTTGCAATACATTTTGGATAAACAAGATCTGTTGAAGGAGCACCAAAAGCACTCAAAATTTCTCTCGGAAGTTGTGGAAATTACAAATATTGTATACAAATGCTATCCAAGCATTAGGTGAACATCTTAAATTAAGACAAGTTATTGCAACTGCTACAGTCTATTTCAAGAGACTATGCCAGGTATGATCTGAAAAGTATAGATCCTATTCTTTTTTTTTTTTAATTATTTTTATTTTGTCAATATACAATGTAGTTGATTATTGTGTCCCATCACCGAGACCTCCCTCCCTCCTCCCTCTCCCCCCTCCCACCCAGGTGTGTCCCCTCCATTTTCTTGTTGTAAGAACTTCAAAAAAAAAAATTGTGGTTGTTATATCTTCCTCTCCACCCCACTCCAGTTTTTTTGGGTTTTGTTGTTGTTGTTGTTGTTGTTGTTTGTTTGTTTGTGTGTGTGTTTGTGTGTATGTGTGTGAATTGATTCATTCACCTTTAGCTCCCTCCAATAAGTGAAAACATG
>NW_007735271.1:79693-80407 GCF_000696425.1 Galeopterus variegatus | reverse complement strand
GTAAGCATGGCCATTTGGCGCAAGCAGGTTGTCACGCAGGCACGGTCACAAAAGGAGGGGTGTGGGGCTACAGGCTCCCAACAGGGTAGAGGAGCCGTGCTGGTTGCTCCTAGTGTAGCTGTGAAGGGAGAGCCTTGCATCCACAGCTGCCTGCAGGTTGTCCATTGATTCTTCAGCAGAAAAGACGTCTGTCCCTTGCCCAAGATTTTGCTGACTCACCTAAGCAGCCCCATTGTGAAGAGACCACTCAATTTTTAATGGCTCGAGCATTTTATGACCCCTGGGAACAGCAGGTAAGTTCCTGTGTGGAGTTTGATGAGAGAGGTCTCCCAGCACCAGTATCTGGATGGCAACCACCGTGCCAGAATCCTCTTTTCTTTCTTTCCAGGTCCAGTGAGTAAATTCTTCCTTATCCTTACACATAGATCTCAGATATCTCATTTACTCCTAATTCTTTCTACACATTCCCAAAGAAGAGTTGATTACCCTTTTGGGTAAACTACTATACATTGTATTCTAGCATTTGTCCTAGTGTGTTGCCAATATTTGTTTTCATTTGTTTCCACTTCTAGACTATGCTATTAATAGTGTTATTTAATCTTCGCACTTCCAGCATATAATTCCTGGCACATAGAAGACTCTTAGAAGTTGCCAAATGGGGGCCGGCCCGGTGGCGCACTGGATAGTGCGCCGCTTGGGAAGCGCGGCGGCACT
>NW_007735271.1:75047-78617 GCF_000696425.1 Galeopterus variegatus | reverse complement strand
AAGAGTGTGACCATCCTGATTTGATCACTACACATTGTATGCATATATTGAAATATAACTCTGTACCCCATAAATGTGTACAATCAATATATTTTAATTTGAAAATAAAATTTTAAAAGAGAGTTGTGACCATCTGGTCTTATATAAAAATATAAGGCAGTATAATTATGTTGTATAATTTTTACTTTGCCTCTGGGAACCTGTTTTTGACCAAATACTCTTCACTCTAACCTCTAGGATACCTGAAATTCTACTATACTTACATTTCACATATTAAAGAATGATAAATGCTTAGGTGATAGATATGCTATCTACCGAGTGGATCTGTGTATAATATGTGCGTGTATTGAAACAATACACTTTATTGCATAAATATGTACAATTAAAAATAAATTTTTTTTTTAAAGAAAGCCATGATTCAAAGTCATGGAAGTCCCAATTGGTAGCCTGGGTATGAGGGAACTGGTAGAGAAGGAGAGAGAGCTACAAGTTTCAACATAAATTTTGAATGAGTTCTAAGTTTGACCAAGTTATATGCTAATACTTGGTCTAGACTAAAAAGTAGTTAAAAGTTCTTGTATTTTTTAGTCATACTATTTTGTAATTATTTTATTAATAAAAAGGATTATAGTATTGAAGTAGAATCAGTTTTTATTTATTATTCTCTTTTTCATATATTTGTATTCTCCTTCCTGGAACCAAAGACCACTTTCCAATGGCCCTCACTAACACAGTTACAAGCACTTTAAGCTCCACCTTCTCTGTCAAGTAAGTTCTGGGATTTGCCTTTATGGTGGACCCCCGTGAAGGTCTAGGAAGGGCCCAGAGCCAAGGGGTACAGGAGCCTTGCACAGAGGAGAGACCCAGAATGAATTCAATCTTGAGAGAGCTGCTACCAGGTCCAGCAAGTGCAGCTAGAATTGCTGTTCAGCATTTTATTGTTTGCTGTCAGTTTTAAGAAAACTGTCTTGGTAAATTATAAATATATATGTTAGCCTCAAATCTAGTAATTCGCAAGCCTGGCTAAGCACCAGAATTATCTGGGGCTTGTAAAAAATTCAAAATCTTCACTACTTTGGAGATTTTGCTACAGTCTTAGGAGTTATCTGTGATTTTAAAAAGTTCCCAAACTGATTCTGATGCTCTATCCAGATCCAAGCTTAATACACACACACACACACACACACACACACACACACACACACACACACAATATCTCTCATTTCACAGAAGAGGTTTTGCACAACCTATGGACTATAAGGGTGGTGGAAACAAAAGTCCTTGTAGTTGCAGACATTGGATCTTTGGTGCATAAATAAATGTATTTAGAGATGGTTCCACCAGTGTCTAGATATTTCAGAGGCAGCAAACATTCTAGCTCAGCACCATCCTCTTGTCACTTTTCAAGGCCCACTTAAAAACCCTTTTTTAAATCTTTTTTTCCTCCAAACTCCTACATCAATGAAGCCTACACTATGCAACTTAACATTTAATTGTACAAGTATATATTTATTAAAGGAAAGGGTGAGAACACTTTGTAAATTGCAAACTATGATTCAAATGTTTTGTTTCTTTTTTCTATCTTATATTGCTTGTTGTTATTTTTCTTCTCTCTTACATTTCTGTTCCAGATATTAAACTCTCAAAAATCTACTGGGTGTTGTAATTTTCTTATGCAAATAATAGAACATTTAAAAGAACATGTGGTTAACTTGAGAATAGTTAGGCAGAATTGCAGGAAGAAGAAGATGGGCTACAAATTCTACTAAGAGAAGTAATATTGGTGGCCAACAAGGTGAGTAGGTCCCCAAAGCTTGCAGGCTCTTCTTATTGCATTGGAGTGTCATGTTTTTTTCTAGCTATTTTTAATTTTGTGTACACAGACTTGAGATTTTCTAGTCTGAAAATGTGGACTCCATAGGCTAGGAATCACAATCAATTGGTGAACCATTTATTAGGCTCAAACTATTGACCAGATGTGAAGGATTCATGTCTTCCTCCATATTACCTGATATTTTTCTAGGTCTTAAGATAGTATTTTCTTAAAAAAATGTATGATAATTATTATATGATTTATCATTTATGATAGGTTAAAACATTTATATAAGAAACTGGAACATCAAAAGCCAAATTCACATTTCATAGTTGATATATACATATTCTGGAATTATACATCTTTAACATTTTAGATATCCTACTCTTCACATATTTCTTGCCATTTTTCTAGTTTGAATACAAATACAAGAAGGTTGCTCAGTAACATTTGGAGTTTATATTGTTTATTTCACAGTGTGTTAATTTCCATAGTGAGGAAGGTTGCATTATGAACTATACAGCTCTGAGGACCTCTTCTTATTTACTTACCAGATTCTCTTGGCCATGAATAAAATATACCTAATCACACAAGTGTGGGGAAGCCAAAATTATCTATGGCAGGAATGGCTTGCTTGTTTATCTTCAAATATCAGGAGTAGAAAACCCATAAAATGGATAAAATTCTATGAAGTTTCTTTTATAAGTATTTGTTGCTATATTCTAGAAATAACCTTTAAATTCATTTCACATGTAGAAATTTTAGCAAAAAGAATAATACATGATTAGAAGTTCTTTGCATGTGTGTTTGCATATAATCACTGAATAGTTTCCTTTACTGGGTAACATAGGGTTACCTGGGCCTACCATTTTTACTTGATAATTTAAATATTCAATCTGGGAACAAGGTGTAAACTGAGACCAGGAGAAAAAGAAAGAACTTTGTAGTTACAGACTTCATTGGTTATAAAGTCAATTTACTCCTCTATTTTAAAACTTGGTATATGCTTCTGCTGAAAACTATTATTTGTAAATGTTTTGTAATAAGCTTTTGGTTTTAATGATATAAATGAATATAGTTTGCATAGGGGCAGAAAGGTGTGACACCTTTCCTCAATGATTGGAGCCCAGGTGGGACTTCCGGCACAGGCCCTCTGTCTCTATGAGCAACCTGAGAGGCTCTGGGTTCCCAAGCCCTGAGCCAGATGAGCTGGTGAATACAGGCAGGGCGGGACTTCTGGCACAGACAGTCCTTCTCCGTGAGTGACCTGAGAGGCATGGGCTTCCAATCCCTGAGCCTGACTAGCCAGTAAAGGTAGGTGGGTTGGGACTTCCAGTCCAGGCTAGTTTCTGCTGTCCAGAAGCAGCAGACCCTTCAAGATCCAAGCCATACATTAGGGTGAAATGAGTGAACTGTGATACCCCCAGCCATGATGACAAAACACCAAAGGAAAGAAACCAGAAATATGAATTATCAAGAAAGTACATCACCACCAAAGGAAATTAATAACTTATAAGTGCTAGATCCTGGGGCCGGCCCGGTGGTGCACTGCTACAGTGCGCCGCTTGGGAGCGTGGTGGCACTCCCGCCGAGGGTTCGGATCCCACATACAGACCGGCCGCTCACTGGCTGAGCGAGGTGTGGGCGCAACACCGAGGGTTGCGATCCCGTTGCCGGTCCCGGTCCAGTACGGGCGCGACACTGAGGGTTGCGATCTGTTGCCGGTCACGAAAAAAGACAAAAAAAAAAAAAAAAAA
>NW_007735271.1:66267-74047 GCF_000696425.1 Galeopterus variegatus | reverse complement strand
AAACAAAAACTGTGGGAGTTCACTACCACATGACCAGCCCTACAAGAAATTCTCAAGGAAGTGCTGGATTTGATACCACAAAAACAACCATCACTACCATGAATACACAAGAAAGAACAATACCTACCAGAAAAACAAAAATGCTAACAAAAGAGAGAAAAAAATAGTTTATCTGTCACCCCAAGGAACCAACAAATACAGAAGATAAACAGAAAATTTGAAAGAAAGGAACAAAAGATAATTAAGACATCTAAGCTAATATCAGTATAATGCTAGGAGTAAATCAATACCTTTCAATAATAACTCTGAATGTAAAGGGATGAAACTCTTCATTCAAAAGACACAGACTGACTGACTGGATTAAATAGGTGGACCCAACAATATGCTGTCTTCAAGAGACTCACTTGATCTATAAAGACACACATAGACTAAGAGTGAAAGGATGGAAAAAGATATATCATGCAAGTAGAAATGAAAAATGAGCTGGAGTAGCTATTCTTATATCCAATAAAATAGACTTTAAAGCGAAAATTCTTTAAAGAAAGAGATAAAGACGGCCAATATATAATGATAAAAGTATTGATCCACCAAGAAGATATAACAATCATAAATACACACCTAATGTCAGAGCAGTCAGATTTATAAAGCAAACACTATTAGATATAAAGAAAGAAATAGACACTAACACCATAATAGCGGGGGACCTGAACACCCCACTCTCATCATTGGACAGATCATCTAGGCAAAAAATCAACAGAGAAACACAAGATCTAAACAATACTTTAGACCAATTGGATTTGGCAGATATCTACAGAACATTCCACCTACCAACCTCAGAATATTAATTCTTCTCATCAACACATGGAACATTCTCCAGGATAGTCCACATGTTAGGTCACAAAACAAGTCTTAACAAATTCAAAAAATTGGAATTATTCCATGTATTTTTTCTGATCACAATGAATTAAAATTAGGAATCAATAATATGTGAAACTCTGAAAACTATACAAACTCATGGAAATTAAACAGCATTCTACTTGATGACATGTGGGTCCAAGAAGAAATTAAACAGGAAATCAAAAAATTTCTTGAAACTAATGATAATAATGACACATCATACTAAAACCTGTAAGATAGACTAAAACCTTTAGTAGACAGGAAGAAATAATTAAGATCAGAGCAGAACTAAATGAAATAGAAACATGAAAAACAATACAAAAGATCAATGAAACAAAAAGTTGGTTCTTTGAAAAGGTTAATAAAATAAAAAACCTTTAGCAAGACTGACCAAGAAGAGAAAAGACCCAAATAACAAAAGTTAGAGATAAAAATGGTTAAATTACAACTGACACCTCAGAAATCCAAGAAGTCATTAGAGACTACTATACACAACTATATGCCAACAAATTTGAAAATGTGGAGGAAATGGCTAAATTTCTGGATGTATACAAGCTACCAAAACTGAGGCAAGAAGATATAGAAAATCTGAACAGACCGATAACAATAAAAGAGATTGAAGCTGTTATCAGAAGGCTCCCAACAAATAAAAGCCCAGGACCACTCTGGTTCACTGCAGAATTCTACCAAATCTTCAAAGAGGAACTGATACCAATTCTCTACAAACTATTCCAAAAGATTGAAACAGAGGCCATTCTGCCAAACTCATCCTACGAGGCAAATATCACCTTGATTCCAAAACCAGACAAAGATGCATCAAAAATAGAAAACTACAGGCCAATATCCTTGACGAATATAGATGCAAAAATCCTCAATAAAAAACTAGCTAACAGAATACAGCAACACATACAGAAAATTATACAATATGATCAAGTGGGATTCATCCCAGGGATGCAAGGTTGGTTCAACATATGCAAATCAATAAATGTGATATACCAGGTTAATAAAAGCAAAGACAAAGACCACATGATCATCTCTATTGACACTGAAAAAACATTTGACACAATTCAACATCCTTTCATGATAAAGACTCACCACAAGTTAGGCATAGATGGAAAGTATCTCAATGTAATTAAAGTTATATATGATAAGCCCACTGCCAATATCATCCTGAATGGGGAAAAGCTGAAAGCTTTTCCCTTAAAAATAGGAAATAGGCAAGGATGCCCACCCTCACCACTCCTATTCAACATTGTGTTGGACGTACTAGCCAGAGCAATCAGAGAAGAGAAGGAAATAAATGGCATCCAGATTGGAAAGGATGAAGTCAAGCTGTCCCTTTTTTCAGATATTATGATCCTATATATTGAACAGACTAAAACTTCTATAAAAAAACTCCTAGAGTTGATAAATGATTTCAGCAAAGCTGCAGGGTACAAAATCAACACACAAAAATCAGTAGCATTTCTACACTCCAACAGTGAACATGCAGAAAAAGAAATCAAGAAAGCTAGCCCATTTATAGTAGCCACCAAAAAAAAAAAAAAATTTAGGGATAATGCTGACCAAGGATGTGAAAAATCTCTATGAAGAGAACTACAAACCACTGTTGAAAGAAATTAAAGAGGACACAAAAAGATGGAAAGATATCCCATGCTCTTGGATTGGAAGAATTAACATTGTGAAAATGTCCATATTACCCAAAGTGATCTACAAATTCAATGCAATACTCGTCAAAATTCCAATGACATTTTTCTCCAAGATGGAAAAAGATATCCAGACATTTATATGGAACAATAAAAGACCACACATAGCCAAAATGATGCTGAGCAAAAAAAATAAAGTAGGAAAAAAAAAAAAAAAAAAAAAAAAAAAAAAAAAAAAAAGCTGGTGGCATAATACTACCTGACTTTAAACTATATTACAAAGTTATAATAACCAAAACAACATGGTACTGGCATAGAAACAGACACACATATCAATGGAACAGAATAGAGAACCCAGAAATTAACCCATATGCCTACAGCTATCTGATCTTTGATGAAGGCAGCAAGTCTACATACTGGGGAAGAGACTGCCTTTTCAACAAATGGTGCTGGGAATACTGGATAATCATATGTAGGAGAATGAAACTACATCCATATCTTTCACCATATACCAAAATCAACTCAAAATGGAACAAAGAATTAAATATATATCCTGAAACAATAAAACTCCTTAAAGAAAACATAGGGGAAACACTCCAGGAAGTAGGAGTGGGTACAGAATTCATGAACAGGACCCCAGAAGCACAGTCAACTAAAGGTAAAACAAATAAATGGGATTATATCAAACTAAAAAGCTTCTGCACAGCAAAAGAAACAATCAACAGAGTAAAAAGAAAACCAATAGAGTAGGAGAGAATATTTGCAAAATATACATCTGACAAAGGATTAATATCCAGAATCCTCAAACAATTATGGATAGATCTACCATATGACCCAGTGAACCCACTGCTGGGAATATACCCAGAGGAGTGGAAATCATCATGCTGAAGGGATACCTGTACTCCAATGTTTATTGCAGCTCTATATACAATAGCAAAGAGCTGGAACCAGCCCAAATGTCCATCTTCAGGTGAGTGGATAAGGAAACTGTGGTACATCTACACAATGGAATATTACTCTGCTATAAAAAAGAATGAAATAGTACCATTTGCAACAACATGGATGGACTTAGAGAAAATTATATTAAGTGAAACAAATCAACACAGAAAGAGAAATACCACATGCTCTCACTTATTTGTGGGAGCTAAAAATAAATAAATAAATAAATAAACACACAAACAAATAAAGGGTGGGGGGAAGAAGACAGAATAACCAAAAAATTCCTTGAACTATTTAAACAAAGTGCACAGATACAACATGAGGGGCGGGGGAGAGGATATGTAAAGGGGCATGAAAATCAAGTACAATGTATTTTGAGAAGTAAAATTAAATTAAATTAAGTTAAAAAAATACAAAAGCACTAAAGCAAGTGTTTACAGTATCAAGATAAATATTTAAATGTAATCGAGGTCCTTTCTTAATTACTTAATTAAAATACTTCTACATATGGGGGATAGAAAAATCTTCCATTGCCAGCCTGAGCAGCTCTTCCTTGCTCCTTGCTGTAGGGAGAGACTTTTAAGACATGGTGGCTAATTTCACTTCATCAGGAAAATACAGCAGTCAATGCAGCGCAAAGGGAGCTCACAGCTTTTATCATCCATGGGCCCTGAGTTTTATGTGTGTCAAGTCATCTACCCATCAAAACAATGTTATATAGTGGGGATTATTGTCTTCATTTTACTGAAAACTAAATTCAAATATTTTAAATACTATGCCCAAGGACACATAGTTTGTAAATGGTAAAGGCAGAAATAGAACCAGGCTGATCTATTCCAAGGGGGTTCACATTCTTTGCCACCTCCAGGAATCAGAACAAGGTTTGAATGAGAAAAAATACACCTGAAGGTGAAACACGAAGTAGGGAAGGGTTAACATTTAGATTTTTGTTGAATTAACAAATATATCAGAAGTCCTGGGCTTATAATCCTCGTTATTCTCTGACCAAAAATGACTTTTCAACATGCGGTGTCAGCAACCAAGCTCAGTTCCCTCACTCACGTGTGCTGTCCCCAGGAGCAAACCCTAATACTCAAAGAAAATCTTTGAAGAGATTTTGCATCGATTGAGAAGTCAGAAGATTAAAATCCTGGGCTCTGGAGGCAGATAGCCCATGTTTAAATCCCACATTTACCACCAACTAAATGTATGTAGACAAATTATTTAACCTTCTTGTGCCTTGGTTGTCTCAACCGGGATGCAGATAATGATGCCTAATGTCTACACTTGTGGGAAATAAATAAAATGATGCATATAAAGAACTTAACATAGTGTCTAGTTCATAGTGAGTGTTCAACACATGTTAATTTTTCTATTACATTTTAAAACAGATGTGATAGGTACAAATTGCTTCTCTACACTCAGGGGCAAGATGTGACACATATCTTATATTGTAAACTAAGTTTGGTTCACTACAAGGTTGGTAAAAAGTCCACAGATCAGTTTGGAGATCTCATCCCTACCCTTCGTAGGGTATATGTTTATAGAGTTTGTGAGTCCTAAATTGGAGGAGGATCACTGTTGATGTTCAGGCACATGTGGCCTTTTCAGAGAGGGTTGTTCTCCTCCCAGAATCAGGCCTTTTCCCCAAGGCTTTCCAGCACTTCCCAAATTACGGCTATTTCTGTTCAAGTTTTCACCACTCATTTGATTGGGGGCAGGTCACCATCGATCTCAGAAACCCAAACTCAACAATCTTTTTCCAGTCTTTGGGATCTAACCATGCATTTTGAGTTCAGGCTGTTACCTCTTTGAAATCCACTGTCCCCACCTCTCCTCAGATTCCTCTGCCTACATCTTAGAACAAGCTTTTGCAGGCATTATATTCAAAATAGTTAAACTTTGCCTGGCATATTCTCTTGTNCCCTACCCTTCGTAGGGTATATGTTTATAGAGTTTGTGAGTCCTAAATTGGAGGAGGATCACTGTTGATGTTCAGGCACATGTGGCCTTTTCAGAGAGGGTTGTTCTCCTCCCAGAATCAGGCCTTTTCCCCAAGGCTTTCCAGCACTTCCCAAATTACGGCTATTTCTGTTCAAGTTTTCACCACTCATTTGATTGGGGGCAGGTCACCATCGATCTCAGAAACCCAAACTCAACAATCTTTTTCCAGTCTTTGGGATCTAACCATGCATTTTGAGTTCAGGCTGTTACCTCTTTGAAATCCACTGTCCCCACCTCTCCTCAGATTCCTCTGCCTACATCTTAGAACAAACTTTTGCAGGCATTATATTCAAAATAGTTAAACTTTGCCTGGCATATTCTCTTGTCTGGCTCTGAAGAAACAGTGTTTTTTCTTCACCAGGGAGTGGGAGTGATGGCAAGGCAGACCCCAGAACTTTAGAAACACATTTCTGGTCTGTCCTTACTGGTAGAAGAAGGGTGCCTTCATTAGTTTCTGGGAAGATTGCCAGGGGGGTAAAAAAAAAAAAACTCAAAGTAACAGTGAACTTTCTCAATAAATTACTATGTTACATAAACATGTATAAAACCATACTATCTGTAAAATACAGTAGGAAGCATTGAGAAGAATATGATCTATTCCTTCAAAGAGCTTACCCTCTAGTTAGGGAAATGAGACCTCATTAAGACAAAACACCTGAGACAACTCTGAGCTTCCTGGAATTTCTATCTAAAAATCTGAATATCCTTGGTGTGATTTTAAAACATGACAATTTTAACTAAGAACTAGTTTGAAGAGTGATATCTCAGCCTGAAGATATACTTTGATGGCCATGATCTTTGTCTTTCTGCTTCAGTGACATGGAGATGGATTGGGTGCCAGGGATTCAGAGAGTCTTCCTAGCTGATTAGGCTGCTGGAGACATAACAAAGGCCACACTTTAAATTAGTTCCAACTAAGTCTAATCAGAGTGAACAGACTGCTTGAGTCTGTGATGAAGACATATTGGCAGCTGATGAAGCCTGTCCAGAGAGATTTTGGTGAAAAACCAAAGTATATAAATGCTGAGAGTGGTTTGATTCCAGTGTAAGGATTAAGGGTGATTTAGAAGGAAATGTTTATGTTAACAATTCATTTCTATCTTAATTTTGTTTTCAGTAAAGTTTGTATTTATGTCTATGAGCTTTAAAAATCATGCAAACTGATAATCTTTTTCATCTCTTGTATGAATGATTTAAAAATATATAAATTTTTAAAATAATCACACTCAGGAGCATTTTGATGGTTCAGACTACATCGTCAAGATGCCCGCTGCCATCTGGACAAAATACTCTAATTACAGATTCAGGTTTTCTGGTTGAGAAAGCCAGTTGCATCTTGATTCTGCAACCTTGAATACATTCATAATCTAATGAAAATTTACATTACTTGTCATGAAAAGGCATTGAACTTTCTCATAATTAACTTTTCCAGAATATACCTAAGTTTTTTTTTCGCATGTTTTTGAACCCAAATAGAAAACTAAGTCAGGTTTCCTGGGAAACAAAATAAAAAATCTGAGTTGAAGTTTGCATGCAGGAGGTTTAATGGAGAGTGTTCTCAGGATCAACACCTATGATGGAGTGAAGGGAGGGGAGTGGAAAAAGGAGAAGCTAAATTATGATGCAAACACAACCACCTTATCAGCCTTAAATCCCTGGTGCATTGTAAGGAGAGCTCCAGAATTGGGATGGCTCTTCACAGCTGGATCATTACTCCTTTTCATCAAACAGTGATTGGATGTGGGCTGTCTGTAGGAAGGGGAGGTGACATTGGCTGGGTCTGCTCTCTTCTGGTGAGGACAATTGCCAAAGAAAGACTCAACCAGCATCTTTAACCATTAGTGGAGGTTCCTAGCAGTTGAGAAAATGAGTGCCTCAGTATTCATTATAATCCACTCATTGAGTTTGTCATTCCACTTGTTTTGCATGATAATTTCTGGGAACAGCATCTGCAGGATTCTGATTGATCTCTTTTTCAGGGGAAACTGCCTGAGGAAGGTTAGGGGGGTGCATCACAGCTCTGTCTACAGTGGGTCTCAAGACTGCAACAAATACTCATCATCTCCTTTCTCTGCTGTCCTCTGCTATCTATTCCCCTCATCCTTGGCTACCATCTCTTTTGGTCTAGATTACTTAACCCAATGAAATGATCCAGGCTTAAATCCTGAGGAGTCTGAATCCCTGGTTACTATACCATGGCTGCTGCCCATGTCCTTTTATCAATAAAATTGGGCAAGGGATTAGCACAAGACACTCCAGCAGATCACCTGAGTATGAAACATGTGCTCCCATTG
>NW_007735271.1:64660-65168 GCF_000696425.1 Galeopterus variegatus | reverse complement strand
GAAACATGTGCTCCCATTGTTTTAAAGTAGTTTTGTTTCTATTGACCAAGATCCATTGCCTCTAACAATATGGCTACTCCTTTCCTTCCCTGCTGGTCTTCCGGCATGAGGTGTCTGCTGTGATCGTGCAACAGCCTTATCTTAAAGTTTAATGAAACTCTTGTTTTGTTCCCTGGTGAAAGCATTCCCCTTTTGGGACCTAGATCACTGAGCCCATGAGGCCCAGAGTTACAGGATTGGAAAGCACGAATTCCTTAAGTGAAGCTACTTCTACTTCTAGTTTATGGTTTCTAAATCCATATATCTATTTATTGACTGCACAATACAATAGTTATAGATTGAGGATATATATACTACACTGTGTAGAATATTGTTCTACCCATGTATGGAATCATCTCCTAAGTGTAACCTCACCCGTGCCTTTACAAGGCTGTTCCATCATTCTATCAAATGGCAGTTTCTGGATGGTGCAGTATGTGATAGTTCCATGGTCACGTACTCACTTCAT
>NW_007735271.1:61720-63867 GCF_000696425.1 Galeopterus variegatus | reverse complement strand
CTCTTGGACCCATTCTGTCAACACTAGGGTGGCCACTGGCTGAGGATGGCTGACATCAACTGACTGGGTCACTCTCTATCAATGGTTATTGAGTTCTTCTGCAGGACATGTGCTCTTTTCCGGGCCTCCAACCAACCAACCAACCAGCCAATCTATTCTCCACTGTCTGCATATGAATTTATATATATTTTTTAGCCTAGACCATCTCTCTTTTTACACAATGCAGATGATCAGATATACCACCCAAATCTCTGCCCAGTGTGAGGATTTCCCCTCACTGCTGTCTTTTAGCAGATTTGTTTGGGGGGTGGCTGGTTAGTATAGGAATCGAACCCTGGACCTTGGTGTTATCAGCATCATGCTCTAACCAACTGAACTAACTGGCCAGCCCTTCTGCTGTCTTTTAGGGCCACTTCTCAGTGGTTGTCCATATGTAGCTGTACCAAACATACCAAAATGACCCATTTTCAACCTGGGCTATACAGACCAAGAGCAATCTTTTCTATCTCATTTATCAGGTCAAAAGAGAAACCACATGAGGTTGTAGGAGTAGTTGAAGTGCAATATCGGTAGCTGGCAATGGGGTCTGGGCTACCTGCTTGTAAACTACTTATGCTTTTGCCTCCTGACTAGCTTGCACCTGACCCCGAAAGTACCTCTTCCCTTAAATTTCTGGGCACATAGTCACTTGATATTCTAATTAAGTTACTTAGAAACAGCTTTATCCTTTCAGGTCTGTTTTTTAAGACGTATTATTGGCTACAGGGACACAGTTTATTCTAGGGCTAATTACTGAGACAAGACTTTTCTGAGTACCCTATCCAATGCCTCATGAATTATGACATCTTCCAGTCTGGCTGGAGGGAACAATGCCCCTTTCCTATGTGCGAGCTCCAGCTACCATTTCCTCTAATCCTTTTGGGTGGTTCTTTCCTGGGTATCAGGTGGTTTCCTTACATGTATGTGCTGATCAGTACTCAGCAGAATATTCCAGGGGAGCTCTGCAGCTCTCTGGAGCTTCCTCTCTGTGCTACTCTCTGATCTCCAGCTCTCTACCCTGTGAACTCTAGCAGTCTTGTTTTCCCCTGACTCTCAGTTTGTCTCCTCAGCTAAGGAAGTCTGCCAAGCTCTGCTTCAGTTTCCTCTCTGAAAACATTGTAGATGATAATCCAGAGCAATCATAGGGCTCACCTATTTTTTTCATTCTTTTGGGGATCACCGTCTTTCACTGCTGGATGTCAAATATGTTGAAAAGTATTGTTTCATCTATTTAGTTGCTTCATGTGGGGACATAAATCTGGCCCCCATCTTGGCCCATGTCCTCAACTGTTAACGTCAACCCAAACCTCGTATTCAATGATTCAGTTAATAATCCTGTAATCATCTGGGTATTACCCTTTTTCCAGTATATGGGATTGGGCATAATGATAGGTCACAACAAACATTTTGACTTTAAAAGAAACTCATAATTCTCAGATATTTTGTTGTTCCCTGTGTCAACATAACCTATGCACAGAAAATCCATGTTGTACACTCTTGTCATTTAGCTCCTAGAATTATTTTGCCCATCTTAGGCCCTCTCATAGCATTTTGCTTGTACACTCAGTAGGATACTAATAACCTATGGACTTGTTATTTCCTGCCCAACATCAGTTGCTCCTTTCTAATGGTTCCCTGAATGCTGTTATTGGAATTACGGCTTCTTCATTCCACTCTTCTATCCAAAGCCACCTGATCCAAGGTAGGTCAATCACGTGCTCCCTCTGTAACAGCAAATGGTCATTCCACGTGGGCAGGCACATCCTCATCAGGCCTTTCCTGTTGTGACTCTCCTGTGCTGGTCCCTGCACTGTTACCTTCTGTCTTTCCTTGGTGGGTGTCAGTGCTCGAGCTTTGCTCTCCACCTCTTGTCAGTTCTGAGAGTCGCCCAGTTCATTCAACATGTTTCCTTTTCCATAACACGTTCAGAATACATTACTGCCATTTATACTCAATAAAACAACCTATCCAGCTTTGCATTATGGTTATGGATATTTCTCTTTACAACCAGACTGTGGGGACTAAGACTAACACTGTGTCTTTAGCCAGTGGAGAGCAAGAACCACGGTTTATTCATTTTTATGTCTTCTGCAGGACCAAGAACAATT
>NW_007735271.1:53600-60970 GCF_000696425.1 Galeopterus variegatus | reverse complement strand
AGTGGAGAGCAAGAACCACGGTTTATTCATTTTTATGTCTTCTGCAGGACCAAGAACAATTATAGATGTTAAATACATGTTACATTAATCAATTATCAGATGTTTTTAGACCTTGTGAAGAATATATTGTGTACTTACATGAACACGTCAAAGTCTTTAAGTCTGACAGAACAGTCATAGAATCAATTTCATCTTTTCAAAGCTTTCTTGGTAAAACTTTTGAAGAAATAGACAGCATTTTCTATCCAAAAGCATATGGGAATAAAGTTCTTCATGTACCACTTTACAAAAAGCTCCAAACTTCTCTGTAAAATTTAGAGGTCTAAAATCTCCTAAATGTGTAAGTTGCTATTGATAAGTCTTTCCTCTCTTCTAGACACATTTTCATGCCTGGGCATTTGAGTTGATATTTTTATCTTTTCTTCTAGTTAATTGTTTCTTCCTCTAAGGACAAGTATCAGAATCTGTGCTCTAGGGCCGACCCCGTGGCTCACTTGGGAGAGTGCGGTGCTGGGAGTGCAGTGGCTGCTCTCGCCACGGGTTCGGATCCTTTATAGGGATGGCTGGTGCACTCACTGTCTGAGCGCAGTGCGGGCGACACCAAGCCAAGGGTTGTGATCCCCTACCAGTCACAAAAAAAAGAAAAGAAAAAAAAAAAAAGAATCTGTGAAAAGAAAAAAAAAAAAAAAGAATCAGTGCTCTACTTACTTTCTGGAAGGATGGCTCCCACCGTATCTATGAAAATGGTTTCCAAGTTTTTATCTCAAGGCCTAATTTCTCAGCTCTGCTCCAGTTCTACATCTGCTTCTGCTTGAGTGACATGGGCATATCCATATACTGCCACCCATTAAAGCTAAATCTGGCACAAATTGAACTCCTCACCTTTTAAACTGTCACCTTGTCATTTTCCCACCATCATTAAAGTGAGAGTCATCCCCCAGACTTGGAAAGTGGGATATATTTTTGTCTCCTCTATTTTATTATCCTATTATCCTACTTATACAGATCAAGTCTACATGAGTCACATGTTCCCAAAAGCCAGACTTTTTTTTTAGCTCTCTTTACCTACGTACATGCAAAACAAAGAAACATCACAGACCTGTTTGGAGGCAAATAGTAGAATTAATCTATAGGAAGGGATAAAATCTGTTTCACACAATGATCTCTCAGTGGTGTTTCTGGGAACCTAACTTCTCTTGCCCTAATCCTGGATCAATTTGATTCATGTGGGAGGAACTCAGGACTAGAAGGATCAGTTTTCTACCTTCAGTGACTGTCATCTTTTACTTAGTTTAGTTTTGGTATGTTTTGTATTTTATCTACTTAAGGGTAATAAGGTGAATGGATTCCACCAAAGGCGATAAAATAGCCACCAGGTCCTGCAGGTAAAAGTACTAAGAAGGGACACANCCACCAAAGGCGATAAAATAGCCACCAGGTCCTGCAGGTAAAAGTACTAAGAAGGGACACAATATAAAAATATAAATATTTTTGGAAACTAGATTTGTTTTTCTTCATTTTTTTGTTGTTTTATGTTTTGTGGTTTGTTGTTTTATATTTAAACATGAGTTAACTTTTTGATTTCATTTATTATAAATATTTTGTCTTTATATCAGCACTGTTAATTATTAAGTGGAATATTCCTTTGATCCAAAATCATCATTAATTCTTAAACTATAGGGCACCACGCCAAAAAAGACATTTCTGCTTACTTGTTGACAACAACTATATATAAAGCACAGTCTAGAGGAAAAGCAGGTGCTCAAGAACACACAGCAGACCGCAGAGCTTCTGGCCCTGTCCTATCCTGGACAGTCTGTTTCTATCTACCCATGGGACATTTCCTTTTCAAAGAGTCAAACTCCTCATTTTCCCGAAACCCATTCTTGATTCCCGGTTTTCTATTCCCTCAAGTGTGAGCATAGTTTCCAAACCCTGGAGCCTATGTCTCAACCCCGTGAGTTAACTCACACCCATTTTATTTCTGAAATATCACTTTCATCCATTTGATTTCTCCCATTCCATTGTTACTACCACTGATACATTCTAGTCTCATATCTCCTGGTTTGATTATTGCAATAGACTCCTCAGGGACCCCTTGATTCCAGTCTCTTCTCTTGACCAGTAATGAAGGGATAGCAGATCATTTTATTCCCTGCTCAACAAAATGTTGATGTCTCATTGCCTTGATAATAAAATTTGAATTTAATAGCATGATATTCACTGTTATGATCTGAAACCTATTATAAGTTAAGTGTTGAACTGCATTTAATATAATTTTCCTTCTGCTATCAAGATTCTATAATTACACATTTGCTTTACACCTTTTATCTCTTACTTCTCACTATAGGGCTCCACTGAACTTTACCCTTTGGCTATGGTAGTTCTTTCCCAAACATGGACCGCACTTCTCTGCTTCCAGGGCTTTGCAACACCTGTTCATCGTGATCGGAATGCTCGTTCATTCCACTTTTCTGTGTCAGAAATTCTATTTATTCTTTCTGGCAAAACTCAAGTGACAATTCATTTTGATTATCCCAGTTGGAATTAGACTCTCCTTCCTTCAGTGTTCTTTTAACTGTTTTACCCTCTCCTATGCCAAATACATTTAATAATTACTACAATGCTNTGTTCTTTTAACTGTTTTACCCTCTCCTATGCCAAATACATTTAATAATTACTACAATGCTTATTGTCTTTTATTATATTCATATGAAAACCGTCAGGTCAGAGACAGGTTGTTTCACCTGTTTCCATCTGTCCCTCATCTTCTGTTTACCTAGATAATTCCTCTTCATCTTTTAGATCTCAGTCTGAACTCCTCCCCCCACTTGAAGTCTTCCCTGAGCCCCAAGAATAGGTTGGCCTTCCTGAAAACATTTCTCATAAATGAAATTCTCCTTAATAGCATACCACACACAATCATTTAAAGTCTTCATTGCCAGATGATTGTATATTGTCTGCTGCACTATTCCCTGCAATTGGCTCAATGTTTAGCACACAATACAAATTCAATAAATATTTATTCAATGTGTGAATGAATCTAGCTCTGTTTTGTTTACTTTTATAAATACAACATTACCAAGCCTTATGGGAAGGGCAAGCTCACTGAACATTGCATAAAGCCTCCTTTGTAAGGGCCTTAATCCTACTCAAGAAGCAGGCATTGTCTTTTATTATATTGATATGAAAGCCGTCAGGTCAGACACAGGTTGTTTCACCTGTTTCCATCTGTCCCTCATCTTCTGTTTACCTAGATAATTCCTCTTCATCTTTTAGATCTCAGTCTGAACTCCTCCCCCCACTTGGAAGTCTTCCCTGAGCCCCAAGAATAGGTTGGCCTTCCTGAAAACATTTCTCATAAATGAAATTCTCCTTAATAGCATACCACACACAATCATTTAAAGTCTTCATTGCCAGATGATTGTATATTGTCTGCTGCACTATTCCCTGCAATTGGCTCAATGTTTAGCACACAATACAAATTCAATAAATATTTATTCAATGTGTGAATGAATCTAGCTCTGTTTTGTTTACTTTTATAATTACAACATTACCAAGCCTTATGGGAAGGGCAAGCTCACTGAACATTGCATAAAGCCTCCTTTGTAAGGGCCTTAATCCTACTCAAGAAGCAGGAGCCCTCATGACCCAATCATCTCTTAAAGGCTCCACCTCTTAATACTATCACATTGGCAACACCTGAATTTCATAGGGGACACACTTAAACCATAGCATTCTGCCCCTAGTCCTCCAAAATTTATGTCCTCTTCACATACCAAATACATTTCCTCCATCTCAACAGCCCCCAAAAGTCTTAACTTGTTTTACCAGCAACTCAAAAATCTAAAATCCAAAGTCTCATTTAGATATCATCTAAATCATATATGAATGAAACTCAAAGGTGCATTTTGGCTTGAGGCTAAAGTGGTGTACAGCTGTGAACTTGTAAAATCGAAGAAGTTATGTGCTTCCAAAATACAGTGGCGGGACAGGCTTAGGATAGATATTCTTATTCCAAAAGAAAAAAGAGTAAAGAAGAAAGAGATAACTGATCCCATGTAAGTACAAAACCCAACAGGACAAACAACATTAAATTGTAAGGCTTGAGAACAATCTTCTTTGACACTATGTTCCACTTTCCTGACACTATGGGACAGAGGTTGGGTCCCCAAGGCTCCAGGAAACCCCACCCCCATTGCTTTGCTGGGTGCAGTCCAAGCTGCAGCTCTTACAGGTTGGAGTCAGGTGCCTGTAGCTTTCCCAGGCTAGCATTGCACCTGATGGCTGTACAGTTTTGGGATCTCAAGGGTGGCTCCACCCCCATGGCTCTACTAGACATTGCCATAGTGGGATCTCTCTTTGGCACCCCTGGCCCTGTGACAATTCTCTGCTTGAACCTAAGGATCTCCAAGACATTCTTTAAAATGTAGGTGGTGGGATCTCAAGGGTGGCTCCACCCCCATGGCTCTACTAGACATTGCCATAGTGGGATCTCTCTTTGGCACCCCTGCCCCTGTGACAATTCTCTGCTTGAACCTAAGGATCTCCAAGACATTCTTTAAAATGTAGGTGGAGGTAGCTGTGCCTCTACAGGTAGCTCAGGCACTCTGTACATCTGCAGAGTTAGTACCACATAAATGCTGCCAAAGTTTACAGCTTGTGTCAAGTGAGCCAACTTGAACTACACCTGGGGCAGCTAAAGAGTGCTTCCCCAGAATGTGGAAAATCAGAGAATTAAGGCAGCCCTGGGTAGCAAACCCTGAGGTCCCATGTGTGCTCTGGGCCCCTTCCTTGAAACAGTTCTGCCCTCAAGGCCCTAACACTCTGGACCTCTGATGGGCATGGCAGCCTTGAAGATCTCTAAAATACCTTCAAGGTTATTCTCCCATTATCCTGATTAATAGTACCTGGCTTCCTCTTATCCATCCTGGTCTCCTTATCAAATGATCACTAGACCACACCCTTGGTTTTCTCTCCTAAACATGCTTTTTCATTCTTTACGTGGCCATGCTGATAATTTTCCAAATCTTTACATGCCTCTTCCCTTTTAATTATAAATTTCATCTTTAAATTGTTTCTCTCTTCTATCGTTTTACTATAAGCAGTTAAGAGAAGCCATGAAGCACTCCAAAAACATTGCTGCTTACAGATTTTATCCACTAAACATCCTAGTTTATCACTCCTAAATTCTGCTTTCCATGAAGTTCTAGAACATGGGCATAATTCAGCCAAGTTGGAGGTTACTTTATACGAAGGATGACCTTTTCTCTATTTTCTAATACCTTGTTCCTCATTTTTGTCTGAGCCCTCATCAGAATCACCCTTAATGTTTCATTCATGGCAACACAGGCTGTTTCCAGCATTTACTTCAATATATTTCCAGCCTCTGCCTATTACCCAATTTCAAAGTCACTTGTTCATTTTTAGGTATTTGTTTTAGCAAACACCCTTCTCCTCTCAGTTCCAGTTTTGGCACTGGTCTGTTTTGTGTAGCTATAAGAAAAGTACCTGAGACTGGGATGGGCTATTCATAAAGAACAGAAATTTATTTCTCACAGTTCTGGAGGCTGAGAAGTTAAGGATCAAGGTATCATCAGGTTTCATTGTCTGGTGAGAGCTGTTCTTCACTCCCAAATGGGGCTTTTATGCTGCATCCTCTGGAGCAGAGGAACACTGTGTTTTCACACAGTGGAAGGTGGGAGGGCACACTTGCCAAACACTGTGTAAAGCCTTTTTCATAAGGGCCTTAATCCCATTCATGAGGGAAGAGCCCTCATAGCCCAATCACTTCTTAAAAATCCTACTTCAGGAGCTTCTGGTCAAGATGGCAGAATAGGCAGTCCCCAGTGTCACTCTGTCCCACAAATCAACCAACGTACAACTATTGGAAAGCAACAACAACCAAGCTGGGGTCACTGGAGCTCAGAGGAAGAGGAGGAGAGACCTACAGAGTGCAAGAAGGTGGGAGAAACCACAATGAGAAAAAGGATCGCTCCCAAAATTTCAAGCCCCAGCCTCTTTAAGGCCAGAGCTGGTGAGCACCGGAGCAAGAGCTGGCAAAAGGCACAGCTGTGCTCTTCCTATGAAGTTGTTTGGAGGCAGCAGGGGAGAAGAGCACCTTGGTGGCCCTCAGGCCAGCAAGACTAATAACAGGGTTCCTGTGGACCCACGTGGAAGTGAGGAGCCACAGACAACTGAAAAAAGGAGCCACTCAGAGGCTGGTGAGTCATCACAAGGGACCAGTACACAGCCCACCCGATGGGAAGGGTTTGGAGTGCAGGTGGTGGGGGAGATGGACCACCTGGGGGGCACTGGCACACAGCATGGAAAGCTGATCTGCTCTCCAATCAGCACAGGCCCACTCAGTGGAGACTGGTCAGGAATATAGAACTGCAGGGGTTGCAGTTTGCTGAAAAGACTCAGGCCCAGACCAGAGTTTCCACACAGCCCAGGTGTACCAGACCTCACAAGACTCTGAGTGCTTACAAGGTCAACAATTAAAACTTGAGCTGCACAAAACGTCTTCCGCAGAACATCAGTAGCAAAGTAGCAGTTTAGCTCAACCACAGGGCCCAAGTGCTGATTCCCACAGGAAATCCCCCCATTTTAGAAGTAAGCAAAGGACAACAAATGAGTTCCAGTGCAAAGTTTGAGTGACGGGAACAACAAATAATCCAACTCAGAACTGAAAGAAAAAACAGACCAGAAACAAAGCTTGATATTAACCAGTAAAGGTCTAACACCACCAAAGAACACCTATAAAACCTAGAAGGACCCAAAGTCCCCTGGGGAGGGGGGAGAGTCATGGGCCTCAGCCGTGCACCCACAATGACTACAACCAGCCCAGTGACAACCACCAGGCTGCTGTCAGAAACACTCTGGGCTTCTGTGATGGAGTGGTAGGCAGCCAACGACCTCAGCCATACCCCCTGACATCTGCAGCCAGCCCAGCAATGACCATACTGGAAGCCCCCTGGTCTCTCCTGCCAGAATGAGGAGGATGCCATGGGCCTTGACCGTGTCCCCATTCCTCCTCTTCCCACCCTTTTTCCCTCTCCTCTGCCCCCTCAGCTACTCTGCAACAACATATTAGAATGCAAATAAATAATAATATTAATAAATAAATAAATAAATAAATAAAAACTGAAAACAAAACCACCAAAAGAAAACCCCTACCTCAATACTGTCACATTGGCAACACTTGAATTTTGAAGGGGACACATTTAGACCATAGTTGTGGCCTCTGAAAATAATAAACCTGATAGATAGCAAAAAAGAGAGACATGGAGGAATACATAAAAAACCAAAAAGAAAATATCAATCATACAAGCCACAGCAGACCATAACTATTTTGAACAATAAATTCA
>NW_007735271.1:47144-53138 GCF_000696425.1 Galeopterus variegatus | reverse complement strand
AACAACATATTAGAATGCAAATAAATAATAATATTAATAAATAAATAAATAAATAAATAAATAAATAGAAACTGAAAACAAAACCACCAAAAGAAAACCCCTACCTCAATACTGTCACATTGTCAACACTTGAATTTTGAAGGGGACACATTTAGACCATAATTGTGGCCTCTGAAAATAATAAACCTGATAGATGGCAAAAAAGAGAGACATGGAGGAATACATAAAAAACCGAAAAGAAAATATCAATCATACAAGCCACAGCAGACCATAACTATTTTGAACAATAAATTCATAACTGTTATAATTTCTATTGGTTGCATTTAGCACATATTAAGAGAAAGAAATGAGTTCAGGAAAGAATTAGTTGGTTTGCCAGTAGCTTTAAAAGGGAACAGAGACTTAAAAGCATAATGAGATAAACTTCACACCAACCAGGGAGGCTATACGTGCAGAATTTATACCTATCTTTATGTTCACTTAAGTAACATAATTTAAAAAGTCAATATTGGGACTTCATAATATTTTTTTTAAAGTTGTGCATTTATTAGTCAATTTTAGAAAATTTTTAAATTAGTACTTTAAACTATTTATGAATACACATGTTATCTAAAACTGAGGAATAGGCACTATTTCCTATTTTATTGAGTGTTTTCACATGAATATGTGTTGAATTTTGTCTGATTCCTTTCTCCCTCTGTGGAGGTGATCCATGTGATTTTTTTTCTCTTCTTATCTCTATCAATATAGTGAATTATATTACAGATTTCTCAGCATTGAATCACTCTGGAATTGATTGAACAAACCTACTGGTAATAATTTTAAAGAATATGTTCTTGACTTTGCTAATATTTTGTTTAAAATTTTGACATCTCTATTGAGAAGTGAGATTCATCTCTATTTTTTTTTTTCCTTTTTTTGCTGTAAGTGTTCTCTGATTTTGAAGTACTGTTATACTTGCTTTCTAAAATGAATTGGAATTCTCTTTTCATTTTCTATTCTGGCATAGTTTAATATTTGGATATTTAAATGTTGGTAGTAATTTCATGTTGAAGCCATCTGGATCTGCTGTTTATTGTAGGGAAGCTCAGTATTTCTCTATTTTTTTCTATTGTAATTTGTTTATACATGGTGTTTCTACTAGAGATAGTTTTGATGAGTTGCATTTTTTAAAGGAGTATTCATTTAATCCTCAATCTCTTATGATTTTTTAATCGTTATTGTTCTGTTATTTCTAATTTTGTGTATTTGTGCTTTCTTGCTGTTTCACAATTAGGTTAGACAATAGTTTTTCTAATTCGTTGATTTTTTAACTTTATTCTCATTTCTATCTTTTTCTGTTTTCTAACTGATTTTCTGTTTTCATCTTTAGTATTTTCTTTATTTGCTTTCTTTTGATTTTCGTTTTCTTTCTAGCTTTTGAGTTGTTATTAATCTACTTACTTTTATTGATATAGGTATTTAATGCTGTGTTGTCCTCTGATAACTGCTTTAGCTCTAGTTCATAAATTTGAAATGTTTTGTTTCATTATCATTTTTTAAATATTTTACAATTTTATGTTATTTCCTATTTAACTTGAAATTTATTTGGTAGTATTTTAAAAATTTCCAGGTAAAAGAGCTTTTTAAAAATTGGGTTATTAATTTCTAATTTAATAAAGTTATTGTCAGTTTGTTTTTGTACATTTTGCATTCTCTGAAATGTATTCAGATTTTATTTTGTGAACTAAGATATGGTCAATTAATGTAAATGTTTTCTTTGCATTTTTTTAAAAAAATGAGTATTCTCTATTATTGGAGTTTAGAGTTTAATGAATATATGAGATTTACCTTATCGATTATATTATTTGTCTTCTATATCTATACTAATATTTTTGCTCATTTTTTCTGTCTTGGATTGAGGGGTGGTACATTTACATATTATTAATGTGTTCTATTTCTCCTAGTTTCTGGTTTATGTATCTCCTAGTTTCTGGTTTGCAAAGAAATTTTGCTGTGTTATTGGGTGGATAAATATAACTGTCTTATCTTCATTGTGAATTGTGATTCTTAACAAAATGAAGTGTTCTTTTGTGCTTCTATGATTATTTTTGTTCTGTATTTTACTTTTTCGGATTTCAAGATTATATTTCCTGCTTTTTTTTTTTTTTTTTTGTCCTTTTTGAGACCGGCCGCACTGCGCTCAGCCAGTGAGCCCTGTGAGCGCACCGGTCATCGGTATATAGGATCTGAACCCGCGGCGGGAGCGCTGCTGTGCTCCCAGCGCCACACTCTCCAGAGTGTGCCATGGGCTCGGCCCTATATTTCCTGCTTTTTAAAAATTTTATTTGCCTGAAATATCTTTAGCTATCATTTAAACTTTTGAGGGTTTTTTTTGATACAGTCATGACTTGTATAGAAAATAGTGTTGGATATATTTTGTTATCAACTCTGAAAATGTATTTCTAATAATAGTGGATTAAATACTTTTGTACTTATTGTTATGATTAACATGAATGACTTTAGTTCTGTCATTTAGCTTAATGTATATATGTATGTATGTATAAATATATGTAATGTAAAAATGTATAAATATATTTTTAATGTATAAATGTNCTATATAAAAAACAGCATTTGGCCATTGTATACAATACCATATACCATGTAAATATTTAAATATGTATATTTTTAATTTAAATTAACATGTATTTGATCATTTCACTATATCATTCACACATATATGTGCAAATATATTTTTAAAATGTGTGTTTATTCCTGACCATCAAGCTAGTGATTTAGCTGGAACTTGTCCTGTAATGGATTCCTCAGGAGGAGCTCATGGAAAAATGCTTCCTGAATTCTTGAACATTCCTAACAGTTTGCCTGTGACATTTATATTTGAAGGTCACTTTGGCTGGATAGAAATTCTTTGGCCTACATTTTATTTTCTTGAGTATGTTAAATATGCTAGTCTATTGTTTTGGGGCCTAGTGCATTGTTACTGAAAAGTTTAATGACAGTCTGATTTTATTTTTCTTGTAAGTGACTTGTTCTTTTTGCGTAGATAACTCACTTTTTTTCTTTTTCTTTAAAGGTCAACACTTAAAGAAATATGGCTGTTTAGTGTTAATTTTTTCCACCTAAGCATTATGCTTTTCTTATATGTATTTTCAAGTTTTATTTTAATTTCACATTTTTTGAACTTATTGCTTTTAATATTTTTCTTCTTCAGGGAGTTATTTACATTGGATCTTTTAAGTTATTTTCTGTGGCTCTCACTCGCTCTCGAATACTTTTATTTGTTCTTTTACTTCTTGGTTTTAAAATGTCCTGACTTAATCTTCTGCTTCTCTTGAGTCATTATATGTTGTTTTTATTCTTTCTTGTGTTCCTTTTGCTTTAGTCTACATTTTAAAAATTGCTCTCACATTTATTTCCAACTTTTCCCAGAGCTCTGTAACCTCTTTTTAAAAAATTCATTTTCTCCAATGTTCTCAAATCAGAGTTTTTCTAATTACTTTCAAAAAGTCTTGTAATGCTGATATTTTAATAGATGTTCTTTTATAACTTCTTTTAAACAGTTCTTAATATTTTTAGCTTACTTTAAAATATATTGTTACATTTTTCATTTTTGGGAGTCATTTTTCATATTTGGATTTTTATTGATGTTATTTTCCTTTGAATCTTTTTTCTTATAACTTTGGAAATTGATCACAATATTTCTTATTACTCATTTTAAAGCAAAACAAAATTTCTTAAGTTCTTTTAGAGAAAGGGTAGGTCAGGATAAAGTTTCTAGATATGTGTTTCTAAAGCTTCCCTTTCAGTTATTTCAGTGACTTCTTTGCCACCTTTATCTAAACATTTCTATTCTTTTGTCCCCATTGGGGATGTTTTCATGGGTTTTTAAAATTTTTCTTTTCTAATTTTTAAATGAATTCCAAGAAGTTTACTGATACTGCATNATTTTCTCCAATGTTCTCAAATCAGAGTTTTTCTAATTACTTTCAAAAAGTCTTGTAATGCGGATATTTTAATAGATGTTCTTTTATAACTTCTTTTAAACAGTTCTTAATATTTTTAGCTTACTTTAAAATATATTGTTACATTTTTCATGTTTTGGGAGTCATTTTTCGTATTTGGATTTTTATTGATGTTATTTTCCTTTGAATCTTTTTTCTTATAACTTTGGAAATTGATCACAATATTTCTTATTACTCATTTTAAAGCAAAACAAAATTTCCTAAGTTTTTTTAGAGAAAGCGTAGGTCAGGATAAAGTTTCTAGATATGCGTTTCTAAAGCTTCCCTTTCAGTTATTTCAGTGACTTCTTTGCTGCCTTTATCTAAACATTTCTATTCTTTTGTCCCCATTGTGGATGTTTTCATGGGTTTTTTAAAATTTTTCTTTTCTAATTTTTAAATGAATTCCAAGAAGTTTACTGATACTGCATCTTCACAAAATCTTGTAATTTTTTTTGTCTATAGTTTTAAAAGAATCTTTCTTATTTTCTTCTAAATATATTTCAAACTTTATATACCCCACGTAAGTGTATTATGTTATTTAGTGTTATTGATTTTGTTACATAAAAGTATTTTATTTAAAAATTTTTTCGTATTTTATGTGTGTCAGAGTGTTAAAAAGCCATGCATTTTATTTTTTATTCTTATGAGAGTTGCTTCCACTTAAGAATTCTACTTATGCTTATTTACTTAATCATGTTTACAATTTTGTATTGTAGGACGTATTTATCTCTTAGTTATTTTTAATCGTTTCAGTTTTTACACCATTCTCTAAACTGAATAACAGAATTTGTTATCTTTTTGTCCCTTTGTTCCCTGTTCTTCCTGTATTGTGCTACTATTGTCTATAATTGTAGTTCCAAATTTTTATGGATATTTATGTCTCTTTTAAGCCCCTCCTTTTTTTCTCTTTGTTTATTAAATTAACAATAAATTTTAAGTTATTTGAACATCATTAAATCCTAACACCTCCTGCATTTATGTATCTTATTTATGTTATTTCTTCAACGGTATTTTCACAAGGATTTTTTTTTTCCCTTTTTTGTCTTTTTTACTGACCGGCAACGGGATCGCAACCCTCGGTGTCGTGCCCGCACCATGCTCAACCAGTGAGCGGGAACCGGTCTCCACATGGGATCTGAACCCTCGGTGGGAGCGCCACCGCGCTCCCAAGCGGCGCACTCTCCAGTGCGCCACCGGGCCTGCCCCACAAAGATTTTTTTTTGTGTGCCTTGTACCTCTGAGTCTTCTGGTTCCGTAATTATCTTTATTGCATACTCAAATAAATTATAATTTGGCTGCTTCGAAGTCATTTTCCTTTTATATTTTGAAACAATCACTCAAGTTGTTGAACGGCTTAAAACTTTTAATTTCTTTGTTGGTGATTTCTTCTTTGGGGTTATAATTTCCTCACTCTTTTAATATTCTTAACTGTCATCCTTTTCCTTCCTCCATGTCTCTTAGCTTACGTTTTATATTTCCTCTCCCTTCATCCTTTTCTGTTGATATTTCTTCAATCATATCTTTCAGTTCCTGGTAGACAGGTAGACACCCTTTTTTTTTTTCATTATTTAATTCAACCATCATACTTTTGGTCCTAAAATTTTCTCTTTGTTTATTATTCCTACATCATTTATCAAATCTCTTTTTTCATTCATTTGAGGAATTTCTTTTGACTGTTTTAAATATTTGAGAGTCATTTTCAATACTACTACTTGATGTGGTCTGTGTGCTCCATTTGTGTCTGCCTTTAATACTGATTCTTCCCATTAAATGGCTAATTAGTTTGCCTGTGATTTCATGTTGTCTTAGAAATATAAGAATCCTTGGGCCGGCCCCGTGGCGCACTCGGGAGAGTGCAGCGCTTGGGAGCGCAGCGACGCTTCCGCCGCGGGTTTGGATCCTATATAGGGATGGCTGGTGCGCTCACTAGCTGAGCGCGGTGTGGGCGACACCAAGCCAAGGGTTGCGATCCCTTTACCGGTCACAAAAA
>NW_007735271.1:43630-47055 GCF_000696425.1 Galeopterus variegatus | reverse complement strand
GGCGGGAGCGCCGCCGCACTTCCCAAGTGGTGCACTATCCAGTGCGCCACCGGGCCGGCCCGAAAGTCATTTTCAATACTACTACTTGATGTGGTCTGTGTGTTCCATTTGTGTCTGCCTTTAATACTGATTCTTCCCATTAAATGGCTAATTAGTTTGCCCGTGATTTCATGTTGTCTTAGAAATATAAGAATCCTTGGGCCGGCCCCGTGGCGCACTCGGGAGAGTGCAGCACTTGGGAGTGCAGCGACGCTTCCGCCGTGGGTTTGGATCCTATATAGGGATGGCCGGTGCGCTCACTGGCTGAGCGCGGTGTGGGCAACACCAAGCCAAGGGTTGCGCTCCCCTTACCGGTCACAAAAAAGACAAAAATATATATATAAATAAGAATCCTTGACTAGTACTGGGGTATACATTCTTTTGGTAAGTTTAAGGAGAAGTGAGGGAATGTGCTCCATGGCACAGGAGCCCAGGCACAACAGAGTGCCTACATCATTATTTGATGTCATTCCCAAGTCATTTCACTAGGCGATTTATCAGATAAGGGAATCTATCTTTATCTTTTTAAAAGAAGTACCACTGGGAGTAGACTAGCTTCTCAGTTTGAAAATTTGCAGTCAGTTAAGATTTGGAGTGATGGGAGTGATTGAATAAATGCTACAGCCAGCAGGTCAGATCTACTCTCGTCTACATCAGCTTCCAGAAAGTCCGCCTGAGTATTACCTTGTCTACTTTGAGCGGTTGAGTTTTTTCTCTATTGATTTCTGCCTCATGGTAGTGATGGCACAAGCAATGATTCTCTCAAGAACAGATGGAAGAATGTCAAGAGCGAAGTTTAAAGATGATTCAGCATCCTATTCTTTCTCTCTTGCTTTTGTTGTCACCCCTGATACTATGTCCTTTCCCCCAATCTCTCTCTGTCTCTGTCTCTGTCTCTCTCTCTCACACACACTCTCTTTGTCTCTGTCTCTCTCTCTCACACACACTATTAGTCAGGGCTCTCCGGAGAAAGAGAACTAACAGTATGTGTAGATAGTTAGATGAAGAGATCTATTATAAGCAGTTGACACAGATGATCATGGAGGTTGCCAAATCCCAAGAGCTGTAGGATGAGTTGACAAGGGGAGACTGAGGGGAGTCACTGGTGTAATTCCAGACCTTGTCTGAAGGCCTGTGAACCAGGAGAACCAGTGGTATAGTTCCAGTCTGGGGACCATCAGATTTAAGACCAGGAAGAGTCAATGTTTCAGTTCGAGTCTGAAGGCAGGAAAAGCCTATGTCCCAATTCAAAGCTAGTTAGGCAGAAGAAATTTTCTCTTGTTCGGGGGAGGAATTCGTTCCATTTCTGCTTTCAATTGATTGGAGGTGGCCCACCCACATTAGGGAGGGCAAGCTGCTTTACTCAGTCTACAGATTCAATGTTAATCTCATCCAAAAAGAACTCCCAGAAATACTCAGAATAATGTTTGACTAAGTATCTGGGCATCCTGTAGCTCAGTAAAGTTGACATAAAATTCACCATCAAACACATTACATTATTAACACACATCCCAATCCAAGTGGCCTTCAGTTGATGTTGGTTTCTTATATCTATGCTTCCAACTCTTTTTACAATATCTGCAGGATTGATTTTGGGAGAGGAACCCAGTAGCCCATGCTTATTTCCCAATCTTGTTAGGAACCTCCTATCCACAATTTCTAGATTATTTATATTATCACCAAAACTTTTCTCCTGTGTCAGAGAAAGTTGCTTCTCTTTTCCAAAATTAATTTGTACTACGTTCATCTCTTTTCCCAGTCTTCATCACATTGCTTGTTATACTGACCAATTAAGAAATTGTACCTTGTATGTATACAAGGGTACTTCAAGAAGTTCATGGGAAGATTTGTAATATTTTTTAATTCAATTTTTTTACAAGCTTTTCTGAAGTACTGTTGTATATATTAGTATGTATTTATTTTGACTTCATTTGGACCGGTAAGAATATTCCTCATATAGACATGGGATAAATGTTTATTGGATGGACAGATAAATGAATGAATAATGAATGTGTGAATGAAATGATTACTGAAAACAAATCTTTAATGCAGAAATCATAAAACAATATGCAAATGAGAAAAATTCATTACATGAATGGTTGTAGAAAATAATATAGTTGAGCTGTGAAGCATTATAAAATACTTTCTGGTTTTAAAACACAAGATAAAACAATTGAAATTGCTGGTTCTGGCCAGACCACAATCTCCAAGCACCCTCCGGCCCGAGCCAGCGTGGCCATGGCATCCAGAGCCCGTGGGGGCTGCGGAACGGCTCGCAGGGCAGCTACAGGTAGTGCGAGTGGGGCCGGCATGCACAGCCTGCCCGCCTGCCTGCCCGGCGACCCGCAAGAGACTTGTGGAAAGGAGCGGCTGTCTATTCTCTTTCTCCGCAGTGAAAGTGCGGAGCTGCTCCGGCTTGGCCCACGGGGGAGCCCTGGGAGCCACAGGATTTCTCTGTGACATTTATTTTGTGCCCTGAAACCAGAGTCTTCCCTTTGCTCAACACTACAGTGGAGGTCAAGATGGAGGAAGAGGAGAGCTGCCTGCCACTTTTCCACCACGAGTAGAAGCAGCCTGAGGCCCGTGCCAGATGCAGCTGTAGCAGAATCGGAGCAAAGGAATGCTTCAAAAGGGTGTCCTTACCCTGCTGAGAACTGGGAATCTTCCCCCAACCCACGCGTGCGACCCACCAGTGTGCTGCGGCCTGCGTTGCAGCTGCAGCTGCAGACGTGGAAACATGGAGGCCTGAGCTGGCGTGTGTCACCCCAGGCTGCAGCGGTGACCACGGCTTCTGATTCCCCGCCCCCACCCGCCCATCCTTGGAGCTGGAAGTGAATCAACCCGCGGCTGAGACAGGGAGATGTCCAGCGGGAGAGACAGAAGCTCCGTGGAGTCCACACGCCCTGCGGGGCCACCACTCCGTGACCCAACAGGTAGGCATCACTGCTGCCACCTGGTTTCATTCCCAGCCCAGCCCAGTACACACAGAGTGGAGAGACATCTGGCAGGGGAGGCAGGAACCCCACAGAGTCCACGCTGCTGCCGCGCAATCTAGCAGCCTGGCCCAATGTGTACGGAGCACAGAGTCATCCAGCAAGGGAGATAGAAGCTCTGTAGAGTCCGCACACCCTGTGGGGGGGCCTCCGCCTTGTGATCCAGCAGCCGGTAGGCTTCACTGCCACCACCCGGCTCCATCCCAAGCCTGGCCTAGTGCGCACAGAGCAGGGAGACATCCTGCAGGGGAAGGGGAAGCTCTGCAGAGACCACATGCTCTGCGGTGCCTCGGCACATCCCAGCAGCCTGGGCCAGAGCACAGGGAACAGGGAGTCACTGAGGTAGCCATACCAAATTGGCAACCATAGCAACATCTTAGTCAGTCAATAGTG
>NW_007735271.1:41548-42704 GCF_000696425.1 Galeopterus variegatus | reverse complement strand
GAACTTGCCGAACTGAAGAAGTTATTCAGCGAAATAAAAATCACAATGGAGAGTTTAACCAACAGGCTTGTGGAAGTTGAAGAAAGAACCTCTGCACTTGAAAATGGGCTGTTTGAAATAACACAAGCAGACAAAAAAAAAAAAAAAAGAAAAAAGAAAAAAGAATCAAAGGCATTGAAGAAAATCTGAGAGAGATATCAGACAACCTTAAGTGCTCAAATATCCGAGTCATGGGTATTCCAGAAGGGGAGGAAAAAGGAGATTGCATTGAAAGCAATTCTAAATGCAATTCTAAGTGCGATTCTAAATTGTTTTCAGAGAATTTAGTTCTCCTTGGGGAATTAGCCAGCATGCTTGACTTCCAAGACTTCTTAGAGTAAAACAATTTGACAGAATGTAAATTTAACCCTATTTTGATAGCTTCTGCTATGTGGTTTTCTCATAATCACAGATCATATTTGATATTGGCTTGGTTTAGAAAACAATTCTTTTATAAAATTGAAAGCACATAAGCAATGGCAGTTGGAGGAGTGGTATTTTTCATTTGCTTAACCTGGCAAGTTTGCATAACTCTTTCATTACTTATTTTTCTATTTATTTGAGATCCTCTTTTAAAGGATCTTTTACATCTAACAAAGCAATGTCCATCTTTTTACCAAAACGTTCGTTTTTGAAAATATCCAACTCATATTTATTGGGCTCCTACTGTATGTCAATGTGCCAGGCACTATTCTAGGACCCGGGAGACAGGTAACATAGTAACATTTCATAGCACATTCCTGTTATTTATCCTAAATTAATTTTACTGTGATTTTATTTCTTTATCCCAATTAAATGTACAAATATAAAGTAGTGAGAGACAAGAAAAAATACAAATGAATGTATATTGAAGTACCTTAGGTAAATTCACAAATTATTGTTTATAATTTTCACAGATCTCTACTATAGCTTACAGACAACAACTTTGCAGTGTTGGTACCAAGCATTTTGTTTTTCATGATTCCAAAGAATCATGAAAACAAAAATTTAGGCTAACTTTATATGTCTAAAACAAATTTGTACCCCAAATTTTATATTCTAAACTTGATTTTCTTCAATTCATAGCTAAAACATATATCATTTCAATTAAATTATTGCTATATAAATTTTGATTTAT
>NW_007735271.1:23697-39955 GCF_000696425.1 Galeopterus variegatus | reverse complement strand
TTTTTTTGTCTTTTGTCTTTTTTTTCCGTGTCTGGCAACGGATCGCAACCCTCAGTGTTGCTCCCGTACCAGACCGGGGACCAGCAACGGGATTGCAAACCTCGGTGTTGCTCCCGCACCTTGCTCAGCCAGTGAGCGGGAACCGGTCTGTATGTGGGATCCGAACCCTCGGGCGGGAGCGCCGCCGCGCTTCCCAAGCGGCGCACTATCCAGTGCACCACCGGGCCGGCCCTCAAGCAATATTTTCTAATTGAACCGACACACAACAACAAAAGGAAACAATATAAGAAGATATTCCAGGAAGAATGTGGACAAATAAATGTTAATAATAATAATAGTTATTATTACAGCCAAAATTTATTAGGTGCTGTTTTAGATTTTTAACTGTATTGACTCATTTAATTTTCACAACAAACTTGTTGAAATAACGGCTATCATTATGCCTGTGTTGTACAGAAGAAGAAACTAAGGCATAAAAAAGTTAAATAACTTGTCCTAGTTCATGCAACTAGTTAATGGTTGAGGCAGGACTTAATCCCAGGAGTCTGGCTTCGGCATCTATGCTCAAAGCACTGTGGGTAATATGAATAATGACGTGACATGATCACTGCCTTCAAAGAGCTTAAAATCTTGCCAGGAAAACTTTATGTTTGGGCCACTTAAATAACTAAATAGTAATAAATACATTAAAATTAAAGCTGTTTCAACTAATCTTGAAATGAAGCAAGGACATACATGATTTGATTAGAAGAAGAGGAGGTTGCTGAAAGCTGGAGTACTTTGGGAAGACTTCCTGGAGGAAGAGGCAGTTAGATTAGTCCCGGGAAGATGGGTGAGATTAGAAGAGTAGGAAGAAAGCGTACCCTGGAGAGAAGGTAGATTAGGAACCAAAGTAGGGCAACTCTGATCAACAAAAGGTTATACTCTGGGGAAAATTCAGAGACCAGATTGTCTGGAATGATGATTCTCGATTTGAAAATGTGGAATAATGGCCGAAAGAACTGTTTGAAGCATAGGATAGAGGTGCCTGAGTGACAGGCTGAAGATCTGGCCCTTTGTGATCCTTCAGGCCGGGTGGGCACTTGAAACTTTGGCAAAACAGGGAGGCCCTGTGCCCAGGATTCAGGGACTTACAGGGTTCTTCCCAGAATAAAATCCAACACTCTGCAGTCTTGTTATCTCTTTGGACACTGGCGCAAGCTTGTTCTCGAGTTCTCCGTACTCCATGGATTTCTTCATAGCCTGAGAGAAACAGGTTTCCTTCCCTTCTGGCCGTTCTCCAAGGCAAGCCACTTTCTTTTCTCCTTGTCCAGGGCACTCAGCACGATCACTTCTCAAAGTTTAGGGTTTTTCAAAGGAGAAGCAAGACACCTTTCCATCCCATTGCAAACATGCTCTGAGGCAAAGGCATCATAAAGCCTGTTTGAAAAGAGAAGTGAGTGTAGGAATGAGTGAAAGAAACAGAGAATTAGAATAAACAGAAATTAACCCCTCTAGAGGTATCTACCTACAGATTCTATCCTAAGGTGGCTTGTTGGTAGATTTCACATAGAAAGTGAAAAACCTATAGTAAATATTTAAAAGTATCCCTGAGTATCTTTCCTGTAAGCCCCAAGTTATCCTCACAGGATTCATATTGTTTTAAGAATAAATGGCATGCCTGGACTTACTTCTGTGTATAGTCAATTTTTTAAAAAAGAGCTTTTGCCTGCTCTTGGAAGACAATATTATGCTAAATATAGTGCAGTGCTCCAGAGCTTGTAAAATCAACGATGTGGCACAAACCTGAAGATGTCCTCAAAAGAAAGATGGCAAGAAAAGTACACCACCTGCTTTACTTCTCCTGCCACTTGCCTCATGGAATTTCACTGAACTGGCGGGACACGTGCATTCCACATCCTGGCTGGCATTGATGTGATTTTGCTATAAAAGGAGAGGAGGACAAAAGGAAAAGCAAAATGTGCTCTACAATGGAAAATGTGATCCTTAGCCACTGGGATAAAATTACATTGACAGTGGGGGAGTTATTTTCTTCCTTCGAAAAACAACATTTGATGTTCAAATTAGACTCTGTGGTCATGAAGCTCAGAACTTTGCAGATTAATCAGATTCAAATTTTAGAAAAGGGGTTTCAGAAGTTGCTTATCGGGGTGGTTTTAGGGGTTGACATATGAATAGAGGTCACATTATGCCTTGTCTGTCTGTCCTGTGTTTGTTGGACAGAGATAATATGACCTATTCCCCATGGTGGCACGTACAAAGACATTTAAATTCTATCGTAATTATTCATTATAAGTACTGTGACATTTTAATATCTAGAAATTATTTAAATCTTGTCTAGTTTCTGCTTCTTTTCCTTCTTTATGTTGATTTCGACATCTCTTTCTATTTATCTCTTTTGTGCATCACACATATTTCACCATGAACTCAATTTTGTGGGTGAAAGGCCACAACTAACTGTTCGCATGCCTTATCTCTGCCCTAAAGAGTAGTAGCTCACAAATGAGCTAGCTGCACCTACGGTACATAAAACAGCAACGTTGCTTTGATCTCTCCCTTAATGTGCCAGGTTTAGATTACTTTGTGAGCAAAAGGGGTGAAAGGTGGCAGGATACTATTTTAACTAACTACTGGGGGCAGTATTTATTCATGGTGCAGATTTTTAATGGGAAAGATGGAACATGAAAGCCTGTCAAATGTACTGCTCAAAGAGTCTGACAACACAGAATATTTTTATAGATGAAAGGTGAGGAATCTCCAACTTCTTAGTGTAATATAAATTGTATGGAAAAGTAAGACATGTAAAAAAGTCAGATAGAAAACTATCTATATTCTGTTATGATTGCATAGAACTCTGCCACAAAACCAGAGGACTATTTCAGAGTTGCATTTATTAGATACAAAGTATGACACAGTGAACATTAAAAATATACATGCTGAGAAATGTTCTAAATACATTTATAATTAATGTTATGTTGTATTATTAAGAGCTAGATATTTCAGGAGGTGTCTATTCCAATGTGGTAACAAGGTGGAAGCCCCCCCCCCCAAAATATGCAAAGGTAATATTGCACATGTTTGGAAGAGTGGCTTTATCTTGTACATCCAATCAGACTCTAAATCCTATTACATTTAATTCAGAAATTGCGTAAAAATTCTGCCTTTGCCTTTGATGAGGCCCTCATCTTTCTTGGGTCCCCACAGCCATATCCTAAAACAGTGATCCTCAATCTTTCCTCTTGCCCCCAAAAGCTGGTAGTGTCTAATATACTTGTCACTTACAGAGACTCAAGTAGAGTGGCAAACACATTGTATGTGATAATTGCTTGTATACGTATTTTTCATTTTTTTAGTTGAAAAATTATGTGTGTGCATGTGTGTGTATATGTGTATGTATGTATACATATATACACACATATATACATATATATAAACATACAAACCTTAAGTGTAGAGCTCAATAATTTTTACATTTGTATACCCCCATGTAATCCCCACTCAGATAAAAGTATAGAAAAATTCCATCCTGCCAGAGATTCCATAATGCTCCTTCCTAGTCAATACCTTTTCTCCACCACCAGAGGTAACTTCTATTCTGACTTTTATACCATAAATGAATTTTGCTGATTTTCAGCTCCATCTGAATTCTATAAATGGAATCAGACAGTATTTACTCTTTTGTGTCTGACTTCTCCTGTGCAACATAGTGTTTATGAGATTTATCCATGCCATTGCATGTAACAGTAGTTCATTCTTTCATATTGTGGTTTAGAGTTCAATTGCATAAATATGACATGATTTATTTATCCATTCTCTTCTTCATGAGCATATGAATATTCATAGTTTTTAATTCTTAGGAGTAAAGTTACTATTAACATTTTCGTACGTATTATTTTTTGTGAACCTGCATGCTATTTTTCTTAAGTATACACCTAGGCATTGGATTTGTGAGTTATAGAATTGGTTTTTATTTACTAAAAATGGCTGGGCCAATTTACACTCAAAAGCTAAACATGAGAGTTCCAGTTGCTCTATATCCTTCCCAAAAATTGCTATTGTCAGGCATTAATTTTAGGCATTCTGGTGGTTGTCTAGTAGTATCTCATTGTAGATTGGATTTGTATTTCCTTAATGAGTAATAATGGTAAATGAATTTTTATACACTTATTTGCCATTTGGGTATCATCCTTTGTACCGCCTCTTTGATCTTTTGCACATGTTTTATTACCTTGTCTTTTCCTATTCATTTGTTGAAGTTCTCCTTATATTTGGATACAGTTCCTTTGTCAGGTGTATGTATTGCAAATATATTTTGTCAGAGGCGAATAGCCTTTTTTTCCCGCTTTATTGTAATCGACTTTAGTTTTTGGAGCAGTTTTAGGTTCACAACTAGATTGAGTGGATGGTACAGAGATTCCCCATACACCAACTCTCTGCACACATGCATATCCTCCCCCGTTACCAACACCTCACACCAGAGTGGTGCATTTGTTACAATCCACGAACCTGCATTGGCAGGTTATTGTCACTCAAAGTCCACAGTTTACATTAGGGCTCACTCTTGATGGTGTACATTCTATGGATCTGACAAATGTATAGTGACATGTATCCATTATTATAGCATCATACAGATAGTTTAACTGTTCTAAAAACTCTCTGTGCTCGACCTATTCTTCCCTGCCTCACTCCTAACTCCTGGAAACCACTGATCTTTTTACTGTCTCCATAGTTTTGACTCTTCCATAATGTCATAAAGTTGGAATCATACAGAATGTTGCCTTTTCAGATTGTCTCCTTGTGTAAATACCAAAGAGAGCGATTGAAGGATGGTATCCTAAGAGTGTGTTTAGCTTTGTTAGAAACTGCTAAACTTTCTTCCAAAGTGGCTGTGACATTTGGCACTTCCACACACACTGAAGGAGGGTTTGTGGTGCTCCACATCCCCACCAGCATCTGGAGTTTTCAGTGTTCCAGATTTTGGCCATTCTAATAGGTGTGTAGTAAAAATCTTTTTGTTGTTTTAATTTGCATTTTCCTAGTAACATATGATGTGAAGCATATTTTCATATACATATTTGCTATTTCTATCTCTTCTTTCATGAGTTGTCTGTTCAGATCTTTTGCCCATTTAAAAAATCTTGTTTATTTACTTTTTGTTGAGCTGTAAGTATTCTTTGTATATTTTAAAAACCAGTTTTTTATCACATATGTTTTTTGCAAATATTTTCTCCCATTCCGTGGCTTGTCTTTTCATTTTCTTGACTGTATCTTTTACAGAGCAGAAGTTTCTAATTTTCATGAAGTCTAACTTATCCTTTATTTTTGTCATAGATCATGCCTTTGTTGTTGTATCTAAAAAGTCATCATTTTACCAAAGGTCATCTAAATTTTCTTCTGTATTATCTCCTAGGATTTTTATAGTTTTATGGTTTACATTTAGGTCTGTGACCCATTTTGAGTTAATTTTTGTGTAGATTGTAAGGTTTCTGTCTAGATTCTCTCTCTCTCTCTTTTCTTGGCATGTGGATGTCCAGTTGTTCCAGCATCTTGTGTTGAAAAGATTATACTTTTTCCATACATTGCCTTTACAATTTATCTTCCACCCTCTGGATCTCATGTGTTTTATCAAATCCTCCAGCATCTTGCCTTATGAGAATAATGTCATTGATGGAATGGATCAATGTGATGTCCAGTGTGAAATCCAGATCTCTATGGATTTACAAGAAAGCGGAGGAGAGTTAACATAGCTCTTGGGCAAACTGTGAATGTATATTGTTGTCCATTCCATGTAAATAAAACTGTTTTGGTCCACTTTCTTAATTAGGACAGAGATCATTCATTAAATCTGTGTTCCTGAGCTCATATTAATCTGTTCTAACAAAGATGCCACCTAGCAACTAGCACGGCAAGCTGTGATTAGGACTACTACTTGTCTGAATATGTGGAAGTCTAAATTAGTCCCCGGGATCCATCCAACTTGGGCAGGAACCAGTTATGGCAGGAAACACCACACCTGAAATCTTTAAGGGTGGCACTAATATTCTTGATATCCTCAGAAATATAATATTAACTTCAGTTTATTAACTTAGCAGGCATGTTAGTTATAGAGGGTTTTACTTGGTCTTTCTCAATATTACAGCTTTACCCTGCAGGCCAAGGGACTAATGTGGAAGTTACGCTAACTGCCAAGTACGTTACTTACTTGGGGTTTGAGGAAATGACCAACATATGGTTTTGTGGATCCAGTCGACCCACTTAATTCAGTGTGACCAGAACTGCATTTACCTCCTAACTCCCATATGACTCCCACTCTTACTTTGATGCTTTTGACTGATATCGATTTAGAATCTGTACCCCAAAGACCAATAGCAACATCTGGGTAATCCCCTTTGCCCAGTGTATAATTACCCAAGTAACCATAGGTCCAGTTGTGGAATAGCCAAGGAAATTATTACAGTATATATTTACCAAGGTGTTGCAGAGTCCTTCCTTCTTAAGATATAGTCATCTTTTCAATTAACAGGTTTGGGATGTGAAACCTCTCTCAGGTTGAGGAACTGGACAAATGGCCAAGATTTATTTTTTTTTAAATTGAGATAACCATCCTCAGCCTCCTTCTTTCCATTCCTGCATCCTTTTGATTATGTATTCAATCAGGTGTCCTCATTGGCTGCCGATCTATTTGTGTCTAGAGATATTGTACGCTACCAGCTGTCTCCACAACTCTCTGAAAGTCATGTCCTCTTGCTTCCCACACCAAACGTACAGGTGCTTATGTTAATGGAGACTCCCAGGCTTCTGGTGGTGAAATGCTCTTGCTTAGCCTTTATTGCTTCCAGCGACTTATCTACTCGGTTTTTCAGTTCTGTGAAAGACCAAACTCTGTGACAAACCAAGCTCTGTGACAGCCCTTCTAGTCATCCACTGTGACGCCCTGGGGAACAGAGCCACCACTGGACTTCTTATTGATTCTGCTGTCCCTCTCACCAGTGCATTCCTGATGGCCTTCCCATGAGACATAACCTTCAGGTGGGTCTTCTCACGTAATATAGCCACTCCAGCATGCCAACTTCCTAAGCCTCTTTATCCCTCCTCCACTGTCCATTATGGAAATCCAAGCATTGCAACTTCTCTCAGCATAGGCCATCACTTTCTCTAGACTTGTAAGAGCCACCATAGGAGCAAATTTGTACCATCCTTTTGGGTCCTTGCTATGTGTTGAATCCCATATCCTGAGAGAATAACTCTAAGTCAATAACCTCTTCTTCATCTAGTTTTATGTCCTATTCGCTTGATTGAGAACCTTCAAAATCCAGTTTCTTGGATACTCTATAGGCTCTTGCCCATACATGCTGGTGACTCACTGAAGCTCTTTGGGGGGTATAGTAGTCCCTCTTCCCACTATTCCCAACATATCCTTGAATTGCTTTTGCTATGACATAACCCAAGTTTTAGCCCTGAAATCCAGGAGAGGAGATGAAAGAAAATCCTGAAGCTACCACTGTTGTCTTGTGGGAGAGAGGACTCTACAGTGTATTCCCAAATGCAGGGAGTGTAGCACTTAGAAAGGAGAAATGGGATACCTCTGCAGGATCTAAGGATTTAGAAGAGTTTGGGGAGCCCAAATTTTTGGGTACATACATATAGCTGACTCATCCCATTTGTCAGGGTCTCAGGCTTTCCTAGCAAGGGCCCTAAGCGTGGCATAATGGACACGACTCAGTTGGCCATTCTACACTTTTCGCAACAGCTGCTCTCAGCCAGGCATCCTGGAAACTCTCCTGGCACTTGTTCAGCCCATCAGGCTTTCCTAGCAAGGGCCCTAAGCGTGGCATAATGGACACGACTCAGTTGGCCATTCTACACTTTTTCGCAACAGCTGCTCTCAGCCAGGCATCCTGGAAACTCTCCTGGCACTTGTTCAGCCCAGGAGAAGTGCACAGTCCTGTTGGGTGATGATGGTGTTCACCTATGGGCTTCCCCTTTTCCATGGGTTGTAGGCTTGCCTCAGTTACTATCTAATGTCTACAATCAGTTCCCTTACATATTTTTCCATATTTTCTAATTGTTAATGGTAGAAATTTAATTTCAAAAGTAACTACTCTAACATAGCCCAAACTGAAAATCTCTGCATAAATGATTGGTGAATAAGTGAATTTGTTGTATTCGAGTGATCTCTGGTATGTCCTGATGAATATGCTGAGTAGATATTGGGAATCGTCCATATATATAGTAGTAGTTGAAAGAAGCTATACAAATTCTTGAGATTTTCAAGGAAGATTACACAAAGGCCAAAGAGAGGAAAATTTATAAAACCACAAAATTAGGGAACAACAGTATTTAAAGGATAGTGGATTAAGACAATTCAGAAAGACTGAAAAAAGACAAAAACATAAATATTTTGCTAAGGGATTCTGTGTTGTGCTTCAAATTTACAAATATTTATTGAATTTTGTCTGTAATTTGTATAATTAACAAGGAATAGATTTCATGGATTTGTGAATGAATCAAGGATCAGGGTTCAATGAAGAAGAATTTTTGAAAGTTATAAGGTGAAGAATAATTGGTTAAAGCAATATGAAATGGGATAGATCGGGAGGATACAGTTAATTCAGCCATCAGCTGAGCAGGAGCAGGATTAAGACTGTACAGTTGTGATGCATGTGAGAAAATCAATTCAAAAAAATATCAGGGTGGAAGAAAAACAGTAATGGCTGTAGAATTTTCACACTGATGGGGATTTGGGACAACAATGTGGTCTAAGGCAGATTTAAAAGACTAGTCTGGAGGCTGTATTTTTCTATAAACACACTTTGAAAAGTTGAAGTCTGTGTAATAGCTACGTAAAAATAATATCAGGTTGATGATTTCAAATGCATGTTTGCTGACTCTCTTCTTATTTAAATAACTAGAATAATTGTTGTACTTGCAATGGCTTTGGGAGGTACTGAGGAGTTTTGAGGACCTTTAATTCTCTCTTTTCCACCCCAGGTTATCCTGATCCTGCTAATAAAACACATTAATGTGTTGATAGAAGAGCACGGTGGAAGATTCTAAATAAAAGAGGCTAGTAAAAAACATTATTCCAACTGGTCTGAAAGGCAGATATTCACTTTAAATTAGATCCCATGTGTAAGTGGACTGTGGGAAGATCAGATATGTAAAAGCCAAGCTAACAATGACAAGAACAACCCATAAAAATACTGGTAATTTTAAACCTAGTGAGATGGGCCAAATGATGATGCTATGCAGTCTATGCTGAACTCTTTGCAAATTTAGTTATTAAAGTGAATATATGTAACACGTATCCAGGTTGATTTTTGGTAATTTTAAACCTAGTGAGATGGGCCAAATGATGATGCTATGCAGTCTATACTGAACTCTTTGCAAATTTAGTTATTAAAGTGAATATATGTAACACGTATCCAGGTTGATTTGCTTTGTAGTTAGTGAAAGGCACAAAACTGAACAAAGAAAGATCCATAGCCATCTGTCCCTCTGTGACATGATACATGCTCCATGATGGAACTGTTCGTCAGAATAGAATAGCAATAAGCAAGATAAACTATACTCTGATACCAGTAGGGGACCCTGTGGCTTTGTGATAAAATCGTACTCACTCATTTAAATTTTCCCTCCAAAGAACCGTACAATTATCTCTGTTAATAATAATTGAGACTTTCTGTCTATCTGTCTATCCCTCCATTCTTATTTTCTTCTATTTACTCTCATTGACCTTTATCCTTCATTAGTTAGCAGTGAGAATACTCAAAAGGCAAATAGCTCCCCATTTTCTCTCCATCTCATTGGAATTGTGGGGCCTCTTATTGAGTGGTGAGGGTTAGGGCAATGAAACTTGGAAAAATGCCATCCTAGGATCCCTCTGTGCTACCAGTATGCAAATAATTTAATAGTAATGCAGTCAAGAGTTCCCTGAGTAAAGACTCTCCATTTTCATCACCGTTGGTAAGTGCCAAGAGGGACAGATGAGAATAAGTTACAGCCACATTGTGACATGTAATAAATCTTCCAAAAGAGGTTTACACGTACTCAGCTCTTTGGCTTCTATCCTGTGTACGACACTTCTGTTTGCTTTGCATCAGAGCAACAGAAAGTAATCAGCCTCCAAGAACTTAATTATTGGTTGCATGGATAACCCTTAGGGTGTATGTGTCCAGTCACTTGGGCCTCCTTCTACATTTCTCGTCACATAAAGCAATATGCTTCCCCAAGTGCCTGCCTCCCTGGAAAGCATGGTGGGTCATTTCTCCTTCAAGAAGAAGACAAAGGGCTGCTGAAACAACAAAATATAATGAAATGGCCCTTCCTAGGGAAAACGAGCTGCTAATAGTTCCTGATGACTGAAACAAAGGAAGAGTCTTAGGGCTAGAAATCACTCAAGAACAGAGCCTTGATAACAGTCAGAAGCTGAGAGGTAGAAAGTGTAAGGAATTCTAGGGAGAGGAGTGAGAAAATACTGTAACAGGCTTGCAAAATCCAACTCAAAATCACACTAGTATATTAATGAGACAAGTTTGAACCAGTCACACTGCTACCTGTTAACCAAACTGCTAACACAATTTAACACACTTTCAAAGGGACACCCCTATGATGTGCTAATGAAGTCACTTTCTTCTCAGTGGGAGTCAATGGGCTTTCCCTCTTTGTTGAGCTCTCTTTGATCAGGCAGACAAAATACTCAAAATACTTGTCAATCTTGGAGGCCGTCAGGATGCTTTTCAAATATATATGGGGAAACTGAGGCATAAGAACCAAATCTAAAGTTCAAAAGTAATACAATTACTTGAATTTGGATTAGTTTTGTGCCCCAGATTTTCCCTTCTGCTATTTAAATCCTGTGAAATCAATAAGTTCTGTTTATGTAATTTTATCTTTTAGGATTACAAATAACTTGAAGAATAACAGTAGCTGTGAAAATGCTCTGTAATTGTTGAGCACTGAACAAACTTATGAAGTGTTACATTTCAGATTTCAAAATTACTTTGCAAATTGTTTGTTCTACCTGGACTTTGAAACAATTTCTTTTTAAACTATAGGTATTAATGGATACATTTCAGAAACTTATATTTTAAGGGCTGGCCTGTGGCTCACTTGGGAGAGTGTGGTGCTGATAACACCAAGGCCACAGGTTTGGATCCCTACATAGGGATGGCCGGTTGACTCACTTGGAGAGCGTGGTGCTGACACCACCAAGTCAAGGGTTGGGATCCCCTTACCAATCATCTTTAAAATAAAAAAAGAAGCATGTTTTAAAGCAACTGAACAATTTAATTATTTTTAGTATAGTTTCAAGATTTTATCAATCTCATAAAAGGCATTGTTCCACCTAGGTAACTCCAAAGACAGAAAGTATATTCTTTTAGGCTAAGTCAGGTATATACAGAGGTGTTTATTTTACTGTTCTTTCAACTGTACACATAAAAAATATACAAAATGGCCAGCCCTGTGGCTTACTCGGGAGAGTGTGGTGGTTTGAATGTGTTCCCCAAATTTTATGAGTTGGAAACTTAATATGTTGGTGGCATTTAGAGGTCAGGCTAGTGGGAAGTAATTAGGATTAGATAAGGTCACTAGGGTGGGGGCTCCCTAATGGGACTGGAGACTTCGTAAGGAGAGGAAGAGAGACCTGAGCTGACATGCACACTCTTGCCCTCTCTCACCATGTGATGCCCTTCGCCACGTTATGATGCAGGAGAAAGGCCCTCACCAGATGCGGGCACCATGTTCTTGGACTTCCTACCTCCAAAACTATAAGAAATAAGTTTCTTTTCTTTACAAATTACCCAGTCTGTGGTATTCTGTTATAGCAGCAGAAAACAGACTAAAACAATGATTTTATGAAAAGATGTGCCTAAATGACCAATTATGATCTTTCTTTAGGATGAAAAAATACATACCAGATTGCATTTTAGGCATTGGCCAATTAGATATTTCTTAAATCTGACTAAAGTGTTCTGAGGCTTTCCTTCACAGGGTTCACATCCTCATAAAGGGAAACACAAAAAAGAATGCAAGGCAAATGGGAGAAGAAGTCTCATAAGAAAATCAAAATTTCACAGAGGCACCAAGCCAGTGATGTAAACCAAGAGTGCTAATGGGAAAGCATCTTCCACTTTTCCCATTGCTCGGAAAACCCTTTGGGGAGTTGTTAAAAACTGAGACAGGCAATTTAGAGATAGCAATGTCCTCTTAGACTTCAAAGAGAAGGAAATATATTTAGAGATCTTTTGTAATAATAAAAAGTTGTTACTCTGAAGCTTTTCCTTAAAATTAATTATTCTTCTCAATTTTAGAGTCTAATGTTCAGAAATTTGACTCAATGTTTAGTTATTCCATATTTCAATCAGCAGTCCACTTGGAACAATGCCAATCAAATGAATATTCTGTTAGTGTACTTTAAATTATTTATATGTATAAACAGATACATATATATGTATATATATTTATATTATAATGGAAGCTCAGCATTTTTTAGCTAATTATGGAATAAGGTGTATTAGTTTTCGAGGGCTATAACAGTGTATCACAAAATGGGTGACACAACAGAAATGAATTGTCTCAAAGTTCTGGAGGCTAGAAGTCCGATTAAGATGGGTTTCTTCTGAAGATAGCGAGGAACTATCTGTTCTATGTCTCTCCCCTAGCTTCTGGTGGTTTGCCAGAATCTTTGATATTCCTTGACTTGTAAAAACATCACTCCATCTCTGCCTTTATCTTCACATGGTGTTTTCCCTGTGTGAGTGTCTGTCTCCAAATTTCCCCTTTATAAAGAAACCAGCCTAATAAGAGGCTAATAAGAGGCCCACCCTATCTTGACCTCATGTTGACTTAATATTATATCCGGAATAAACCCAAATTTCCAAATAAGTTTGCATTCTAAGGTACTGGGGATTTAGGACTTCAACATGATAATATCTTGACCTCATGTTGACTTAATATTACATCCGGAATAAACTCAAATTTCCAAATAAGTTTGCATTCTAAGGTACTGGGGATTTAGGACTTCAACATGATAATTTTGGGAGGGCACAATTCAACATATAAAGTGAAGTTAACTTTGAAAGGAAAGGAATGTCAGTGTCATAGGAAATTAGGGTTAGAAGAAACTTTCAGAAACTATATGTCTTCTAGATGGGAATACCTCAGCCCAGAGAAATTAAATGACTTACCCACTGATCACACAGCCAGTGGCAGAGCTGGTGCTGTGTGATATTATGATATGTATATTTTGACTTTCATCCACAGTCCCTGGCTTGTTCTAACATTCCCCTGCCTTTCTGTCTTGGAGCTGGCCATAAAGAAATTCTCTGACCTATGTTATCTGATTGTAGGTCATAACACCCCCATTCTAGAAAGGGTCTTACTCTGTGCATGGAAGGCAGAAATGCTGGACAGAGAGGCCAAGAAGGACTTGCCGAGTTTCCCCACCTAGTCTGTTAGTATTAGGTCAGACCCTTTTTTACCAATCATATTTCTACATGGTTGTCTATGCTTACGTCATGCCTATACAATAAAGCTTCCATAAAAACCCAAGAGCACAGGGTTCAGAGAGCTTCTAGATAGCTGAACACATGGAGGCTCCTCGGGGCTAGTGTGCCTGCGGAATGTGTAGAAGCTCTGTGCCTTTTGCACACACCTCACCCTGTGCACCTCTTTGTCTGTATCTTTTGTAATATCTTTGTAATAAACCAGTAAACATTAAGTAAGTGTTTCTCTGAGTTCTGTGAGCCGCTCTAGCAAACTAATTGATCCCAAGAAGGCGGATCCCTGATTCATAGCTGGTTGGTTGGAAGTTCCAGGGGCCTGGGCTTGTGACTGGCATCTGAAATGGGGGGCAGTCTTGAGGACCGAGCCCTCACCCTGTGGGACCTGATGCTATCTCTAGGTAGATAGTGTTGGAATCGAACTGGAGGACTCCCAGCTGGTGTCCACTGCAGAATTCCTGGCTTGCTTGCCTATGGGAAGAAATCCCCACACATTTGGTCTGTCTTCTGTGATGACTTTTGTGGTGTGTAGAGCAGTTTTCCTCAAACAGACTGGAATTCAGATTTCTAAATCTAAACACAATGTGTTTCCCACAACCTAGTCTGCAACTTATTGATAATAGTGTACTAGTATAAATTATTTCATTTAAAAAGTATTTTTTTTCTGATAGGTAAATTAAATTGTTAAATACAATTTTTAAGGTTGGGACTATATAATTTACATACTTTATGTGAAAATTCTGGAAAGTCACAAGAACAATATGAGGGTACTTTAAAACGTTCAGGGAAAAGTAGAATTAAAAGAAAATATTAATCTTTCCATGGAATTTTTGAAGTACTCTTGAATATTAAATTATTAAATGACAATAATTTAATCTTTCTCTTATTTTTAGCTGTCTCACATATTTGATTTTTTGACATTGCAGAGTAACCTATAAAAATGTAGAGGAGGAAGAGGTCAGGAATGAATCATTTTAGATGTAATTTTCCTAGTGGAAAAAATGGCAACCATGTGAGTAGAGGTGCTTCTTAGATAAGAGGGTGTAAATAGATAAGAGTGTGTAAAGGGGGGCTGGCCCGGTGGCGCACTGCTACAGTGCGCCACTTGGGAGCGCAGTGGTGCTCCCGCCGAGGGTTCGGATCCCACATACAGACCGGTTCCCGCTCACTGGCTGAGCGAGGTGCGGGCGCAGCACCGATGATCCCGTTGCCGGTCCCGGTCCGGTACGGGGGCGACACTGAGGGTTGCGATCCGTTGCCGGACACGACAAAAGACAAAAAGGAAAAAAAAAAAAAAGAGTGTGTAAAGAGAAAATTCAAGGCATAAAAGCCGAACTGTTGAAGAAAACTGTAGTTAATGTAAAAAATAGTCAATAAGTTTGAATAGACCAGGAGAAAGGAGTTGAGAAGATTTGAAGAGAACCAGGAAAGGACAGCATCAGACATCTCATATTAAGAACACTGTGAAGGAAAAGAGGCCATTGAACTAAATTTCATACCAGAAACAAATCTCACTTATTTTTGTACCAGTGCCTGGTCTGCAGTAAATGATTAATAAGTATGTGCAAAATGTTTGAATAAAAACTGAAACTGACTATGTAAAGACTTTTTTATAGAATTTTAGGAGAATAATTGGACGTAAGTGTATCAAACAAAGGTGGTTTCATAATAGTCTACCAACTGGTTTGAAAAATTGATACATTCAAGAGAGAATAATAGCCAACTTTAATTGAGCACCTGCTATGTTTCATGGGTTGTTTCAAATAGTTTATAGGCAACATTGCATTTAATTCCCTCAACAAATTTATGATGTAGATATTATTTTGTTCTCCATTTTATAAATGAGGAAAATGAGGTTTAGAAGCCACACAATAAGGGGCAGACTAGATTATTAAGAGCAATCACTCTTAACCACTGATTTTACCAAGGAAGAAGAAATGTTATAAGAAGGAATTTAGTTCAGCTTTTTTTTCACCTAACACAGCACTTGGCAGGTATTTAATAAATGTTGGATAAAGTGAACTGAAGTTTTAAGTTATGTTTTATTAAGGATGGGGTGCATGGAAATGCTGAATAGCACAGAGGAGTCTACAGAGGATAAAGCAGATGACGCTGAAGAATAAAAGGAAACAGCAGAATCAAGATGCCTCATCAAGTGAAAAATAATCTATGCATGAGCATCAGTAGACAAGGCAACTTTGCAGAAAAAGAGAAATACTTCATCATCTATTGCTATGCTTCATCAGATCTTGCACTTCAGAAACTGGTGCGAGAAAATTAAGTTTATAATGGCCATGAAACCCAAGGAAAAATTTCCTTATTCCTAAAGTTTAGATATTTTGCAATTGTCTATTTCAAAAAAAAATTTGAAATATGAACCACATAGTTAATATTGTATAACCATAAAAACCTCAAAAGTAAAATTGAAACAAAGTAGATGTGTCTGTGTGCACACACATGTGTGTATGGAAAGTCATATTGAATTATTAAATGCCAAAATATCTTCATTAAAGTTGTTGGATACTAAAATATAAAAACAATTGCCTTAATATATGGACAACTTAAATATAAGGGCAAATGTCCACTTTATATTTCAAATATAGATACATGTGTATTTAACATTTATTGGGTTTGTATTACATGCCTGATATTGTGCAAGCTGCAGGATATCACTATATTAAAAAAAAAATTAAAACCTTTTAGTTACATTTTGTAAAACTTTCTGTTTATGAACCCTAGATTTAGCTTTGCAT